>NC_133409.1:75622500-75740000 GCF_049350105.2 Macaca mulatta | reverse complement strand
ACAATAAAGACTTTGCCTCCACCCCAGTCAACCTCCTCCCAAAAAGAGGTGGCCCTGGGAAGCTCAAGCACTCACACAAGGCAGGAGGGGACACCCCAGGAGGTGTCCTGGGAAAAGAGAGCTCAAAGGCCAAGTCCCTGACTACAAGACCAGGTGCTCCAATCACTCCCAGGCCTTTCACCTAGGACGCTCCAGGCCATGGTTCTTCTGAGTTCTGGTGTCTGAGTGGCTGTTCCTCTCCTCACAAGCCATCAGGGTATTCAGGACAGAACTAGGAGGAAGCCTTCATTATGGTCTCCTCCCAAGGGAAAGAAGTGTCCTGTAGGTTGGTGAACCTCTAACACATAGAACTTTACGCCAGCATTTCCCTAAAGGTCACTGATTTCCCTATGGGTCCTACAAGGTACACTAATTCTATAGAATATCACACAGAAATGAGTTCTATAATTTAAAAAAGTTTAAAAAATAAATATACTATAAAAAGAAAACATACCATATCATCACACTAAAGGATATGTGAAATCCTTTAAAAAGTCTGGAAACCTGTCCACCTTTACATCCAAGATTTCTCCAACTCATTAGACCACTGAACACCACCACACCACTGGACTGTCCACTGCACAGGACAGGCCTTTGCTGGTTTAGTTCATCACTGTATTCAGCACGCCTGTCCGGTACTAAGAGCTCGGTGAATGTCTGTTGACTGAACTTCCCGAAATACGTATAGAAATCACACACCACAGTCAATGGAAACGTTAAGAGCTGCTGCCTTGCACTAAACGAATCCAGTCCAGTTCTATCGCTTGGAAAGCACAGAAAAACACTGCAACAGGTATTAGAACCTCCTCGACGTGAGCTTTGAAGTTAGGATACTAAAACACACCCCAGTTTCTATCATGGATCTGGTGCCTCTGAATATCTCAATCTACTTAGGTTGTCAGTTTGTTCCTCCTTTTGGAGGAAGACAATCTATGAACAAAAGAAATACTTGGCATTGTCCTAAACTTATCAGAGACATACTTAAGGTGGTGAAAACTCCCCGCTACTGAATTCTAACATGCTACTTTTTTGCTATGTAATAGAATGAGTAACTTTCTCCTGATCTTCAATGTCTAAAGACTTTAATTTTTAATTGTGCTAAAATATACACAAAATTGACCATTTTAACCATTTTAAGTACACAGTTCAATGATGCATAAGTACATTCACACTGTTGGCCAACCATCACCACCATCCTTTTCCAGTATTTCATCATCCAAAACGGAAACTGCGCCCTGGAAATAACAACTGCACATTCTGTTCCCCACCCCAACCCCCGGCAAGCACTATTACACTTTCTGACTCTATGAATTTGGTTAGTCTTGCTACCTCACATAGGCAGAATCACACAATATTTGTTCCTCTGTGTCTGACTTATTTTGTGTCTGAGTTAGCATAATGTATTCAGGGTTCATCCACGTTGTGGTGTGTATCATGTTTCATTTTGTTTTAAGGCTACGGAATGTATACAGCATAACTGTTTATCGACTCACCCACGGATAAACACTGGGCTGTTTTCAACTTTGGGGTATTGTGAAAAATACTGCTCTGAATAGGGGTTTACAAATATCTGGTCGAATTGTTGCTTTTACATCTTGGGGTACATTCCCAGAGGTGGGATTGCTGGAGTATATGGTAATTCTATGTTTAATTTTTTGAGAACTATCATACTGTTTCTCACAGTGGCTACACCATTTTACACTCCCACCAACAGGACACAAGGGTTCCAATTTCTCCATATCCTTGACAACACTTGGTATTTTCTGGGCTTTTCTTAATATTAAGTATCAGCTGTACTAATACTGGGTGTGAAGTGATAACATACTCACTGTGAAATATGAAATTTCTCTAATCATCAGTGCTGCTGAGTATCTTCTCATGTGCTTATTGGCCATGTATATATCTTCTTTGGAAAAATGTTTATTCAAGTCCTTTGCCATTTTTTAATTGGGTTATTTGTTTTGTTGTTGATAGGAGTGTTTTATATAGATATTAATCCCTTATCAGATATATGATTTGCAAATATTTTCTCCTATTCTGTGGGTTATACCTTTTCACTCTCTCGATAGTATCCTTTGATGCTCAAAAGTTTTTAAAACTTTGAAGTAGTCCAGTTTGTCCTTTATTTTGTTGCCTATGCTTTTGGTGTCATATCCAAGGAATAATTACCAAATCCAGTGCCAAACTTTTCCCCTGTTTTCTTTTAAGAGTTTTATAGCTGGGCACAGTGGCTCATGCCTGTAATCCTAGCACTTTGGGAGGCTGAGGCAGGTGGATCATTTGAGGTCAGGAATTCAAGACCGGCCTGGCCAATGTGGTGAAAATACAAAAATCAGCCAGGCGTGGTGGTGAGTGCCTGTGATCCCAGCTGCTCGGAAGGCTGAGGCAGGAGAATCACATGAACCGGGAGGCGGAGGTTGCAGTGAGCCGAGATCACACCATTGCACTACAGCCTGGGTGACAGAGCAAGACTTCGTCTCAAAAAAAAAAAAGAAAAGAAAAAGAAAAAAAAAGAGTTTTATAGCTTTAAACTCTTAAACACTTAGGTGTATGATAGATTATTAGTTAATTTTTATATATAGTGTAAGGTAAAGTGTCCAATTTTATTCTTTTGAAAGACTTATTGTTTTTATTCTACACAATTTTCACATCAGCTTTGGATCTTTTTGTTTTAAGATGTACAGTTTGGGCCGGGAGCGGTGGCTCAAGCCTGTAATCCCAGCACTTTGGGAGGCCGAGAAGGGCGGATCACGAGGTCAGGAGATCGAGACCATCCTGGCGAACACAGTGAAACCCCGTCTCTACTAAAAAGTACAAAAAAAAAAAAAAAAAAAAAAAACTAGCCGGGCGAGGTGGCGGGCGCCTGTAGTCCCAGCTACTCCAGAGGCTGAGGCAGGAGAATGGCGGGAACCCGGGAAGCGGAGCTTGCAGTGAGCCGAGATCGCGCCACCGCACTCCAGCCTGGGAGACAGAGCCGAGATTCCGTCTCAAAAAAAAAAAAAAAAAAAGATGTACAGTTTGGTATTTACACATCCATCAAGAACTATTTTTTGAAAAGAACTACATTAAATGTATACATTCTTAACACACTGTATGGTCTGTCTGCATGAAATTCAAAATCAGGCAAAATCAACTTATTGTGACAGAAATTGTAACAATGATTGTGGGATATGGGGCCCGGCTGGAAAGAGACATGAGAGAATTTTCTAGAAGTGATGGAAATACTCTAATTAGGATGGTGGCATCCTAGACGTACATAATTGTCAAAACTCACTGAACTGTATGTTTAAGATTTAGGCATTTTAATGGATATAAATAATAGCTTTAAAATATTGGTGGAATATGTATATATACTTAATACAGAAGTCTAAACTGTTCATCTCCATTTTTATCATTCTGTAACACACATTTTAACACATTTATGCTTAAATCATTCTTGCCTTTAGACCTAGATGTAAATTGTTTCATAATTAATGACTGCTCCTAGATGCTTATCAGTGAGTTTTTATGTTTTCATTTTACATAATCCAAAATATTACAGAGCAACAGGGCAAACTGAAATGATCATGGTGAATATACAAAGTAAAATATGTAAGGCAAGTCATAATATGTATAGAAACAACATTCCTTTAACCCAAAATTCTACTTTTGGGAATTTATCTTAAGAAAAAGTATGAGGCCGGGTGTGGTGGCTCACACCTGTCACTTTGGGAGGCCGTGGCAGCCGGATCACAAGGTCAAGAAATAGAGACCATCCTGGCCAACATGGTGAAACCCCGTCTCTACTAAAAATACAAAAAAAAAAAAAAAAAAATTAGCTGGGCGTGGTGGCGTACACCTGCAGTCCCAGCTACTCAGGAGGCTAAGGCAGGAGGATTGCTTGAACTAGGGAGGCAGAGGTGGAAGTGAGTCAAGATCACGCCACTGCACTCCAGCCTGGGGAACAGTGCGAGACTCCGTCTCAAAAAAAAAAAAAAAAGAAAGAAAGAGAAAGAAAGAAAGAAAGAAAGAGAGAGAGAGAGAGAGAGAGAGAGAGAGAGAGAGAGAGAGAAAGAAAAGAAAAGAAAAGAAAAGAAAAGAAAAAGTATGAAACAAGTATGCAAAGACACGTGTGTAGCAAGGAGTTTACTGCAGCTCCACTCAAAAATAGGACAACACCCTAAATGTTTAAATGTCCATCAATAACAAATTAGTTTGAGATGGAAAAGAAAAAAAAAAGCAGAGGTGAGGTTTCAATAAAATATTGTAGAGCCATTGAAAATAACAATTATCATTTTAATTATATTTAATAACAAAAAGTTCTATCCTTATATTATTGAGGTGAGGTTTAAAGATAGCAGGCTACAAAACCATATGCAGTATAATGTTATTTTTGAATGTGAAAATCTGTGTGTGGTATAAAGAATTAACAGGCTCAAAGAATATATACCAAAATCACTCCTTAAACCAACTCTGTTTTTCATGAATCTAGAACAAAATGAAATTTATTTAGGATTATTTATTGCTGCTGTCTTTCTAAGAGTTATCAAAAAGTATATTATAACAATTTATCTTAAACAGAAGAAAGCTCCTTAATTTTTATGTTTGTTTTTCACCACAGATTTGAACCCCTCCAGGTAAATTCTACAAAATGGGAAAGCAAAAAGCAGAAGAAAAATCTTAAGTCCACAACAGCTCCATTCACATGTGGCAAATCCTGCTGGCTCCTGATTTCATAGGAAGATCAAACACCATTTTTCATGCCTAAGAGACAGACTGAAAATTCCCCACAGCAAGGAATTCAGATGCTAAGCTGATGCGTGGTTGAACCAATTGCATGAGGAAATTTTATTATGTCAACATGTCCAGTCAAAAATAATGTGCTAGAAGGTAATAAAGTTTACAAGGTCAAGATCTTACAACTGCTCGACATTCCACAGTCCCAAATGAGACTTCTAAACAACTTAGGTGCCTTTTTTTCCCCCCACTTTCTTATTTTAAGAAGAAAAATAAATCTTGTCCTTAGTTGTATCTAAGGAAAAAACCAACAACAACAACAACAACAACAACAAAAACTTCACGATTTCCTGAAATTCATCTTTCATCCTTGAAAAATGAGAAATAGTCAACAAATGTATATTGAGCACTTACTGTATACACGGTACACTAAAGCTAAGTTCCTTCCAGTTTTATCTGGCTTCTCTTGACTAACAGGAAAAAGACGACCCAGGATGAGAAAGAAGTTAGCAAAGTATACAAAAGGGTCAAGCAGGATCTCACACTGCAGAATGGGCTAGCTGACCACCCTCACTCACAAGCTGAGTCCATGGCTTTCACGTTGCTCTGAAGTCCACTACGTTCTGGTCTGGGCCCTGGTTCCTTCCTAACAGGTAACTTCTGGGCCATAAATATTGCCAGTTTTTAACAGGCTTTCTGAAACCAGCACATCTGGGATAATTTAACCCTCCCCACTAGCTTAGAAATTTTAAAAAATTCATATGGTAAAACAGATTTACCTTTTCTGATTTGGGAAACATTGAAAAGTTCTCATTTTTTAATCAGTAACAAGTCTTTTGCTGTGACAAATTTTTTTTATAAAACTTAAAAGGGTACACACGATATAAGATTATAAAGACATACACATACAATCCCTCTTGGATTTCTTTACAATTACTAATTGCCTACAAAATCTCACTGCTTATTGTAAGTTCAACTGCTCTATATTTAGCAAATCACAGCTTCAGTGAATAGCAGGTCGGACCAATGTTCTGCGGAGTGAACATTCCGTATAGCTGTGGGAACTAAATGCCTCTCGTGTAGTGCCTCTCATGACCTCAATTTCCAGAAGTCAAGGATATGTCCTGAGCAGACTTTATTTCCTCTTAATAACCAGTATGAATCTACTATCCATGAATTTATTTATACACTTCTTAAATTAATTTATATTTCCAGTTCAGGCTATCTCTTTAGGGTAACAAGCTCTGCCATGTTATTATCCACTTTGCAAAGTGGTACATCCTTTAGTTTTCACAAAATTAACTCCTTCAAGCTTCAAGGAGTGTTGCCTAACTCCTGTACATAGAATTTGATTAACGAACGTATAGTCAACCAATGCAAGTCAATTATATCAGCCCAAAGCCTTTTTATTTTTTAACCATATCAAAAATTCCTTGCCAACTACTGTCCATGCCACTCTGTCCCTTGATTCTTTTCCTTGGCCTATCTAAACTGCTGTCACCCCGTTCGCCTTTATTGTGAAACAGCAGCTAGAATAGCACAAACGATCCTGAAGGCACAGTAAGCACAGCTGCACACAAGAGTGAGATCACTTTTCGAGGTACCTGTAAAAAGAAATCTCTAGTACACATTTTGTATTCTCCTCTCCCACCGAACTACAGATGTTTTCACCTTTCTTTCCAGGTCAGCCAATTAGAGGAGATTTTATTTAAGTATTCATAAAATGCAGGCATTCACTGGCAGTAAAATGCTTCCTCTCATTTACAACCAGTGTTCAACTAAAGTCTTACTGTACACAAAATTAACACACAAGTGTATAATTGTAGTTTTATGCTCAAGTGCCCTAATTACACACTTTAAAACACTTTCTTCCTGAGGATCCAATCGAGGGTATTCGATACCACAGATCTATAAAGTCTACAGTGTTTTTTTTGACAAAACAGAAGAGCAACAGGAAAAAATCCGCAGCTTCTGAGAGAAGAGCATGTGTTTAATACAAGGGATGACAAATTTTATTCTAAAATAGCTTAAAAAAACCAGCATATTTCCAGTGTATATAAACTTGGTATGGTAGGAGGGTTGCCTAAGAGTTAAATAATTCATACTGCCTATTCTTGAAGAAAACAGAGCTGGCATTTTAAAATGTGGTCTTTCCTAAACTGTCACAGCGGTGAAAAATTCACCTATAAGCTTGTGTGCCTTATTGATATAACAATATAAAACAGGAAAGAATGTTTAACAGTAAAAAGAGCCACACTCACTTTTAATGTGGAAGCTTTGACACCTAGGGTACCAATATTTGCATTTAAAAATAAAATTTAAAAATTAGTGTTTTCCATACCAAATATACCATCATTTTTAAATGACAGAATTATAACTATGGAAGTGCATCAACCTGACTTCATAAAACTCTATTCCTATGAAGGTCACAGGATACGTGGAAACAAACGAAGGGCTCAGAAGGCAATCTATAGTAACGAATGGGTCAATTCTACTCACAGAAGCAACATTTTCCTAGAAAAAGCTGAAGGAAAATAAAAAGGCCAGAGCTGCCTTGTCTCACAGGGATTTGGTTGTTTTCATCCCAAAACGCTGCCCCAGGAAAGCGCACACGAGGTATCATTTATTTAGTAATGAGTACATCTCACTACAAAGCAATTTGGATTTTCCCTCTTTCTTGTTATATTATTGCCGAAACTGTAACTGGTAATTTTGAATCCGTGAAGGTACTCTTTGAGTTGTTTCCATTGTTTTTAATGCAAAAGGATTACAAAATCAGAAGTCAAAACAGTCTAACAGTACTTCACACACATGTAAGAACAGCAGGGTTTTCTAATAAGACTTTAAAATAAGTGTCAGGCTACAGTATGTTCGTGTTTCTAAAAACCACCCACTTGGTCCACAAGCACATGGTGAGGACACCATTTACTACACTGTAAAACAGAAAACACTCGGGAAGCAGAAGTGATGGGAATTACAGAGGAGCTTTTTGCTTATCTGCCCTTCTGGCCAGAGATTTCTATTTTTATAAAGCACAAAAAGAGGAGCCAAGAGCTTTACCACTTTCCTATATAAACCCAGCTGCCAAAATGAATGTGCCAAAGGGGAATTTCAGAAAATTTTAAAGAGATAACCTTTGCTGAGGCTGCAATGTCAACTTTGTAACCGCATGACTGGAACATGTGCAGTGAATGCTTGATTGAAAAGAGACTGTTCTCTTTGAGATAACTATGGGGTGGCGGCAGGGTACAGAAAATAGGATTTACCAGAAGAGGACTAGAATTTTAAAAGAGTCAACAAACAGACAAGCAACTGGTATCTTCCAGTTTGGAAGGGGAGCCTTGTAGGCGAACAGGAGGAGCAAGACCATTCATGGCAGGCCACTTTCTACCCTGGGGACCGGATACTTGCATGACAAATGCATATAAATTACTCATTCATGTGTGGGTTTTAAATACAGCCTTTGAAATTGTTTCTTCTTTTTTTTCAAATGAAAGAATTGGGGATGAGGTGAGATTATGCGGTTGCATTGTTACCAGGAGTCAAAAGCCCACTCTCTGAGGGTGCGGGAGGCTGGGTGCTCCACAGCCTTTCTATATCCTTTTGCTCTTCTGGCCCCCCACCCTCGCCAAAATGATTTTTGTAACTAAGCTGATGAAAATAAAAGAAAATGCCAAGCCCCTCAAAAATGAAAATTCCAAAAAATGCATCAATTTAAAGCATCATCCTTTAAAAAGATACAGTCTAAGTGTTCCATGAAGATACTTCTCAGGGAGAAAATTTCCTCATTAATCTATCTACCCCTAAATTTAAATGATGTACATGGTGAAAAACATAGCAATGGAGAGAAGTAATGGCAATGGTGATCATACAAGGAGTCCAACTTCTCCACAGACCGTCCAAGACCCAACTTGGCTCTTAAATTTCTTCCTCTGAGACTTTGGGAATCGTGTCGACTACAGAATCCATGAACAGACAGTCCTGTGGGAAGAGCCAGCATTGGTACATTACTGACACCCACTGCTCTCCTGAGAGGAGGCTGCACACTGACACAGACAGGGAGGAGGCTGCACACTGACACAGACTGAGACGAGGCTGCACGCTGACACAGACAGGGAGGAGGCTGCACACCGACACAGACAGGGAGGAGGCTGCACACTGACACCGACTGAGACGAGGCTGCACACTGACACAGACAGGGAGGAGGCTGCACACTGACACAGACAGGGAGGAGGCTGCACACTGACACAGACAGGGAGGAGGCTGCACGCTGACACAGACAGGGAGGAGGCTGCACACCGACACAGACAGGGAGGAGGCTGCACACTGACACCGACTGAGACGAGGCTGCACACTGACACAGACAGGGAGGAGGCTGCACACTGACACAGACAGGGAGGAGGCTGCACACTGACACAGACAGGGAGGAGGCTGCACACTGACACAGACAGGGAGGAGGCTGCACACTGACACAGACAGGGAGGAGGCTGCACACTGACACAGACAGGGAGGAGGCTGCACACTGACACAGACTGAGACGAGGCTGCACACTGACACAGACAGGGAGGAGGCTGGGGGTTTTGTCCCTATTACCTAGGACAGGACAGGCTTCAAATGAGCATGAGTCTTCTGTCTCCTTCCTGAGTTTCAGAATGTTCTCATAACAAATGAGGAGTGGGTTTATAAATAAATAAATCTTTCTACATTAGAAGATGCTGCTACCACCAGCCCACCATTTCACAAAGCAATGATTCCTCCCCTGAATTCCGTGTGCAAAGGTAGGGTTAGTGGAGCACAAAAGCCTATCAGTGGTTCAAAAACTGACTCCTTGCAGCTTGTTCCCTGGATCATAGTTTGAGTTGGGGTAAAGGGAAGGGATGAGGAGATGCTCAAAAATATATCCAGGACACAGTCCACATATTGCTGGATCAATGAGCTATTGTTTTCAATGAAAATATATGTATCCAATCCCTCCCTCCTTGGAAGGCTCGGCACAGTTACACATTATTAAGAACTACCTTATTTTATTAAGAACACTTCTAGAACTGGAAAAGACTTTGAAAGGCCACTGGTTCAACTCTGTCCTTGTTATGGTCAAGAGCTAGGAAACCTGCACCATTTCACCCAGTAGTCACAAATGGAAGTGCCCATTCCACTCTCCCACAAGGCTTAGTCATTAAATGGAAGTGAAAGGTGGAGGAAGCGAACAGCCACTCAGACTGGGACAAGAGAGGCAAGGACACTTTGGAGGCCATGCTGTGTCCCAGGAGAGCAGTACGGGGTCAGGCACGGGGAGCCCAGAGGACACAAGAGAGCCAGCAGGGGTGGGAAAAGAAGCTGGACAGAGGAAGGAAGCCTGCAAATGAGAAATACACACACATTTCTTTAAGTTTTAAAAACTAAAATTGTTAGCCAGGCATGGTGGCAGGTGCCTGGAATCCCAGCTCCTCCAGAGGCTGAGGCAAGAGAATCGCTTAAACCCAGGAGGCAGAGGTTGCAGTGAGCCAAGATCACACCATTGCACTCCAGCCTGGGCGACAAGAACAAAACTCAAAACAAACAAACAATAACAACAACACTAAAATTGTAAAACCATGTAGTTGAGATTAATTTAGGAAGTATGCGTAGAATGTCCCTTATCTGAAATGCTCGGGATCATAAGTGTCTTGGACGTCAAACTTTTCCAAATTTTGCGATATCTGCATTACATAATTGCTGGTTGAGCATCCCTAACCCAAAAATCCAAAATCTTAGATGCTCCAATAAGCATCTCCTCTGAGCATCTCATCAGTACTCAAAAAGTTTAGGATTTTGGCACATTTCTAATTTCGGATTTTCAGATGAGGGATACTCAACCTGTTTGATATTAGGATACAAAATTTCTACCAACACAGACACTGTAAGTTCTAGGCACAAGTGGGAAGGGGAGAGTTTGTTGTGAGTCATTTAGCACATAAACTTAGCTTATATGATAAACTTGTCATACCAGGCAATAAACAAGAACTCCATTTTAAAGTTGTGGCAATATGAAGAAATGATGCTTTGGATAAAGTATCAAAGTCCTTGAAATAGCAACATATTTCAAAGTAAATGTTTATATAAAAAGACGATAATTCAGTTATTTTCCTTGAGAAAAACAATCTGCAACTTTTAAAATTTCATCAGGTGGAAAATGTACCAAGTAGTCCCAAAAGACTGGTCAGAAAAAAATATAGGATGTTGACATTTCAAAATCAGTAACAGAAAGACACCTAGGGGCAGGCAGGGGAAAGGGAGGAGGACTTACTAAATGTAGAATTTTCAGCAAATTAAATGTCTCACTTCTTTCCATTGCCTCCCCGTTTTATATTTACAAATCATTAAAATTAGGCATCCTAAAAACTATACATTTTGCAAATCAATAAATAATCATAAAATGATACTTATCCACCTCAAACCAATACTTCAACATGGATATATTCTGATTGCCCATTCTAAACACCTCTGAGGTTAAGTCAATAGACTTCAGTGAAGCCATTTCACTATTTTGGACATTAACTGGTACAAATATCTGTCTTAAGACAGAACCCTCCAAAACATATAAGGATAACTGGGCCAAAATATTTTAGTTCTGAAATTAGATCATATTCCAATTATACTTTATTTTAGCTATATTACCATTAGAAAGTAAAGCCAGGTTTCAAACAGTATCCTACAATGATTTTCATTTTAACAAATCCTTTAAATTTGAAAGATACATTGTATATGTTACACAGAAACATGATTTCCAACTATTCATTTGACATATTTAGTTTCCTTTCAAAAATGTTTCTTACAAGAACAATGAAAGTTTATCCTAGCAGCAACACTGTAGTCAGGAAGGATTTCCCTGAGCTCAAGACAAGGTATAAGGAATTGGGGGAAAATGATATTTTCTGACCAGAGATACTACATTCCACAATCACTCACAATCGTTTAAAACCTACAGTTATTTCTTACTGCCAGAAAAAAGAATTAGCAACACTAGTATCTGGGCATTCGGTGGTTCCTGAATCTCAGAACCTTTTTCCAATGCACTTCACTCCCCAAACTAGTGGTAGCCTAATAATCCTAGAAACACTGTGGTCACCCCCTTAGCAGACACGTGGTGACTGTACAGCATCCAGGAAAAACCAACTGCTGGGGTTTGAGTGCTCCATCCTTACACCTCCTAATCCTCCCGGACGGAACACCCATCTACACAAGGCCCTCCAGGTGGCCACCTTACCCTTACCTGCTGGAGCCTTACTGGGAAGGCACACTGATTAGGCGGCAAAGACCTGTATGAAATAGAGAAGACCTGCCGTGCAACTGGCAAATCACTTAGCTTTGGTTTCAGTTTTTCATTAGGTTGTCCCGGAAATAGACCATGTTCTAAATCTACTTTAACTGAACTATCAAAAAAACAAAAAAAAATTCTTAAATTATCATTAGAAGGAAAAAGGGAGAGGAGAATCAAAGGAGATTAAAAAATACCAAAAGTTAATTAGAGTAACGGCTGTCAAATGTTTTGACTCCAATTCGGAGGAAGAAACATAGTTTATGTCAAAACCTTGAACACAGAGGACACTCGCTGCATGTGCTACATGTGTATCTTCTACTCTTTATATCGAATTCCTTCCATTAAAAACATTTCTAGTTGCAGCCTAATACATTACTTTCATGCTCCCATTAATTAGTCATAATCAGCAATTTAGAAAACACTGCATTAGGGCACGATATTTTTTTTCCCAGAGAATCTCAAAGAAAACAGTTCCAAGTGATACTGTATCAGAATAAATGAGGGTCCAGCAATTCTGGCTCCTGAAATGCCTCTTCCCCGACCTACAGATGTTGTTGACACAGAATGCCATTGCCAGAGAAAGAGAACTTACTGCTGGTCTGAGTAGGCTGAAGAGCCAGAGCAGGTCAAGAGGAAACCCCCACACAGGAGGAAGGCAAACACCAACAGAACAGGTAACAGCCTACCTGCAGCACCTCCAGCACCTGCCTCAGAGGAGCGGCAACTCTTAGAAGTCAAGAGTCAAAGCAAGGAAAGGTGAAGAGATGGGGCTGGAGCCAGCCAGGTGACAGTCCCGAGGTGAGGATGGGAGAGTGAGATCATGCTATGGGGAGCGTGGGCCGAGTGCTGGGGCTGGCGTGTTGTCAGGCTCACGCTGGAGACGAAAGCATGGAAGATATGGCGTTCAGAGGCGGCACAGCCAGAGGAGAAGGAAGTAAAGCTCAGAAAAGTAAAGAAAAACAAGGAGAGGAAGGGCTATGACTTATTTTAACTTTCCACACAGATCCCCAAAGAAGAAAAGCAAATTGTCACGAAGACAAGGCAATCTATTTGTCTGCAGTGGAGGACCCCAACTGTGGGAGCTCTGAGAGCACCAAGTCCTGGGAGTAACCTGGGAATCCCCTAGCAATGAGCTCTTTGCCAGGTTTATAGGAATACTAGGCAAATAATAGCTCTGGGAGAAATGATGGAAGAAATTATAACTACTACCCCAAATTTACAATAACGCTACCAAGAATACAGACTAACATATAATTGAGAAACTGCAAGCTGATAAGGAAGATCTGATGCAGGGAGAGAGCCCCGAAGTAAGATGCTGTCGGTAGGAGGCGTCTAAGGGCACCTCACAAACACTCCCTGACCGTAACTCCCAGGAAGGCCAGAAGAAACCTCAGGCAGTTGTGTTAATTCAGGGTCTACCCTTAGAGAATGCAGAAATTAAGAGTGCACTCTCCCTCTTTTCAGGTCCCCCTTGTAAGATTTTATCATAACCTTACTTTGTTCTCTATCCTGAGGCCTCAACATAAAAGCCCCTAACCACAAAAATACAGTATAAAGCTAATCAGCTCTGTTTACTACAAAAGGATTTACAAAATAACTATCAAACAGACCTCATTATAAAATGTTCTCATCGATATCACCTTCCCTCACCCAAAACTAGCACTCACAACAATAGCAAGACGTTATACAGAGCACTTTTAAACGTTTTAAACTATTTTCACACAGATGATCTCATTTACCTCCGTAACAATCCTACGAAAAAGTGCAGAATCAGTATCCTTTCACAGAGAAATGTCTAAGAGTATGCGGCCAGTGGGTGATGGAAACTGTGCTGTATTTCTGGTCTCCTGATTGAAAGAGACCACAGCAATGGAAGAAAAAGGCAAGGCAAGGTGCCCTTATAGTCCGTATCTGCAGCGAGGCTTTGTTTTCTCAAATGGATCTCAAACACCTTTATATTTTCCATTATTCACGTGTGTTGACTGACACTTTATTGTGCAATGATTAGATGTCCACAGAATCATCCCAGGCCCCACAGATGGTACAAATATGAATAAGACAGAATCTCTGCACAGAAAGAGCCCCTAGCAGAACAGAGGGAGCCCATGGGCAAACAGGAGATTCTGAGGGGCACCAAAGAAGCACAGCAAAGAGGCGGGCTGGCCAACTCTGCCCGAGGAGTTGGGGGGAAATGGATCCCAGAACATGGGAATTGCTGCTCCACCGGGACCAAGGCTGAGAGGGAGGACTCACTTTCAACCAGCAGAGAAGAGAAAAGAGAGTGAGATCTGTTGAACAGCTGCAACCTGGTTGGGGAAGAAAGGAACACATTAAGAGAAAGAGGAATCATGCAGGACAGCATAAGCAGCGCTGGGGCAGAATTTTATTAATTCCCAGGGCCATGCTGTGCATGCAGCAGATGCTTAAAAAAGTACTGGCTGTATGAATGCTTGACTCTGAAATAAATTAGTACATTTTATTTTAAAGCAGAAGTATGTATGTTACTATGCAAATGAATGAGTTCTAGTTCTCAAATATCAACTGTGCATACTTAAGCATCAGGGCTTCCCCCAATGCTACACTGGCCTTCAGGATGCCCCTCACATTAGTCAGGAACACATCTTTGCCATATGAACCCAAATAAGCCATGGGGAGGAAGTTTAACTTGCTGCCACCCCAAATCGAATACTGCAGCCCCAAACCGTGAGGCAATTTTTAAGGAATATCTACCATTTGGAATGACTGCTGTAACTGCTTCCCCACAATGGGGACAGGAACACTGGAGATCCACCAGTATGTATCACTAAAGACTAAAATTCCAACCACAGGTGTTGAAAGTAGCCCAGTACTGAGGTATGGGAACCCATGCAGTCCTCAGGCTCTGAGACAGAATGATGCAAAACCAAAGACAATATGCCATTTGCGCAGACGTTTAGAGAGAAGCTAAAGGTATTACATGTGACACTATATATATACACACAGACGCTGGGATTACAGGCATGCGCCACCACGCCCAGCTAATTTTTGTATTTTTTAGTAGAGAGGGGGTTTTGCCACATTGGCCAGGCTGGTCTCGAACTCCTGACCTCAGTTGATCTGCCCGCCTCAGCTCCCCAAAGTGCTGGGATTATAGGGTGAGCTATCGCCCGGCCGATGTGTGTTTTTCTTATGCAAAACTTACACAATAAATCTAAATAATTCTTTCCTACTCTACACAGAGCCTTAAGTTTGACACTTTAAACACTACATCATCTTATCTACTATCTTAGAAATGCCTTGTAGTAAGCTTTTGCCTCTAACACAATCACGGAACATTCTCCCTATTTTTCTCTCTCTCCTTTCACGACCAACATTCCATTTTGTAGCTCCTCGCTTCTCTCTCTTATCACATCCCTCTTTTCCTTTGACCTGCTCTACTAAACGACCTGGTCATTCACTCACACTGAGATGTCTCCCTCTCCCAGAAAACCTCTTTTTCTTCCCAGTGACATTGGCCTGCAGTCTCTTGCCACCTGGCCTCCACCTCGCACCTCAAATATACCGTTGGGGGGGCATCTGGACTCCCAAAAGCCCGCAGTCCCTATTGGAACAGGCTTCGGAAATCTTCTAATGCTGGAAGGGTTCTTCTCCTCTGATCACCATTTGCCATATGCTGCAGCAGAGAGGGTTTGCGATTTAGTTTGTTGCAGTTTTTGCTTTGCTTTGCTCCCAACATCATGAACGGGTTGACTCTTAGCTTTCCCGCTGTATGTGAAAGATCACTAGTCTAAAACACAGGAAGGCTAAGCTTACACACACACACACACACACACACACACACGCTGCACGTATATACATACGTGTCATATGTTTATATCTTAACTCCCAGCAAGAGTTGACTTTACAAAAACAATGATATAAACCCTCTGCTTCCTGTAACAGAAAAGCTACCCGATACTCCTAAAATAAAATTCGTAAGGGTTTGCAGAAGTGTTTAGCACGATATGATAAAGAATCCACTAGAACACCTCTTATAGTACTTGTTTTGAGGCACTTCATTCCCAAAACACATTTTCCATTGTTATAATCTTTTAAAGTGCTCATCTATCTGGCTTCTACAGCAATTTACAAGTGTGAAACAAATATGTAATTCACAGAGGGAAAAAAGGGCAAAGGCTTAATTTACTGCACTCTCATTTGCCAGAGTGTAGAGTTGTGGGGCACAGCCACAAAAGTGACTGTAAATTCCACTGGTCTAGTGAACAGATACAGTTTTCCTAATTTTTATTGCTGTACTCTACAGCTGAGTGATTGTCAGGCCAACACCAAAGCACAGGTTCCATTTGAATGACATATGGCTTCAGTCAACCAGAGAGATGTTCAACATTAAACAACACAAGTAGACAGAACAAGAATACAAAATGCCAAATTAGGCCTCACAGAACCAGATACCCTAGTACGCATCTCAGTCCTTTGGAAGAGGCTCCGAGTGTGATGCGAGCACACCTCCCTGGCCCCTTGCAGTAATGCACAGGGCACAGCGGGGCCAGGCTGGTGTGGAGGAGAGCCTTCACGGGCACCGCAGTTAGAAGCTGTAGTTCCGCCCTCAAGAGCTAACTGTCCCATCTATATCACACTGCATTACCTCCTTGTCCAGCAGACGTTGAATAAATGTAGGTAGAGCCAGCAGGCAAGGAAGAAGCACGGAGAAAGAGACACCTGAAGGAAACAGGAGATAGGAAGGAGTGTGGGTCTACGGGGAACAGTACAGCACACTGCGGAGTGAAACACAGCACCACGCAATCTCGAACTGCAAGCATCTCAGTAAAGTGGTGCTTAGATCCAGGCTGGAGAGCTGACAGCAATAAGGGTGAACAGGAAGACAGGAGCCCAGAAGGGTCATGCCATCAGATTCACAAGTTTGGATTTTATTTCACAACAGATATTCACTAAAGAACTTTAAGCGGGAGAATAACATAGCAGATTTTCACTTTAACAAGATTACTGTGAAAGCTCTTTGTGAAAGAATAAATAATAAGTGGTTGTGAATCATTCGGGATTCATAAGACCTTTGAGAGTATATTGGCCAGAAAAATGCATCTACACACATATATAGAAATCTTAATATTTAATTTCCAGGAGGCTGAGGCAAGAGAATCGCCTGAACCTGGGAGGCAGAGGTTGCAGTGAGCCAAGACTGCCACTCCAGCCTGGCGACAGAGCAAGACTCCGTCTCAAAAATAAACAAAAAGAAATCTTAATATTTCATTCCAAAGGATTCACGGCTTCCTGAGGTCCATCTGTGAACACTCAGGGGTCTGTGGACCTCAGAGTGAGAATGGTCTGGAAGTAGGAGGGTGGTAACTGGCAGAGACACTGGTTGAGGGGCTAAAGCAACTGCCCACGCCAGTGATGGCAATGGCCTCAACTCGGGTAAAGGTTATGAAGACAGGACGCGCAGAAAATGTCTGAGGCCGTCTTCAGGAATTAGCGCTCAAGTGGAGGAGGGTAGTGAGGGAAAAACACCAAGGACAACTTCCCAGGCGGGCAACTTAAGAGACTGAGCAGTGCCATGTTTTTGTGGGGGCAAATGGTGGACTGGGGAAAGGAAACACCATGAGGATACTCAGAACTAGGTTGCTGGAGACACTCCCCGGTGGACACGCCCAGTCGGCATCAGCAGTGAGTGTCAGTCTGAGCGGGCCGTGGTCCGGGCTAGAGCCTGGAACTCGGATGAGACAGCTGAGCCTACACAGACACCTAGGCCCAAGTTCACAAGGCAAACCCAGGACTCAACCTAAAGTCCACAGGGCCAGATGGGTGAGGCTGAGGAAATAGGCCCACAGTTGACTCAGAACACCACCACAATATCATCCTGTAAATATTAACACAAACTTATTACTCTGTGCATGTGATTTATTCACACAGTCACATCAGTGCCATCTACTCCAAAATATAAAACTTTGGCAAATGTCTTTAAATAACTCTGTTCAGTACCTGGTAGTTACAATGGGAAAGTCAACACTATCATCCAGAGATACAATTCTAAATTTTTTCAGAGGCCTGACTTCAAAAAGGACAGTATATGCAGACAAATTTTAAAGAGGCTTTAAAAATACCCATATAATTTGGAATATTCAACAGTACACTTTAGTAACACTAAAATCTGGAATGGAATTTGCAATTTCAGGAAAGCAGTTCTTTAACAGAAGTATTTAGCCTGTTATACAAACATGTTATTCAGAGAAATGTACAACACAGGGGATTTTCATCACATTTACTACATTTGTTAGCCAAAATGTAGCCCTCTTGTAATCACCAAGAGAGCTGCAGTAAAACCTCTATAATATTAAACAACAGCACAACACGGCAGTAAGCCATCCTTTTATTAAGACAAAGAAAACATACTTAATATGCGCAGCTTTGTCACTTTTTTCCTGAGGAACTCATTTTAAACAGCAGCTCACTGAAAAGGCATGAACTGTTTAAATCTGAACAGAGACTGGCATCTTTATTTTGTGAGGAGAAGCTGGCAGGGAGAAAGACTGTAATAATTTTAAGGTTCTATCAGTCTCACGCTAAAATCTAGAGTGTGAAATAAAAAATATCAAAAACATTAATCCAGAATCGAATACAGCTGGTCAATGAAAACTTTCTCACCTCACCTGGCTTTTAACATTGACCACTACAAATGTAATTAATTTTGAATAAATGGCAAAGCATTCCACACATTTTTAAGGAAGAAAATATAGATGTCACTAACTGGACTGGAAAATGGATGCAGATAATAAGAAAGCTTATGGTACTCAAATGAGCGATTTATAAAGCTCTGAAAGTTGGTCATCCAATGCACAATCACAACCACTTCCTATGAAGCTAAAGAATGACTTTCCTTTCATACACTGAGTTCCTGCCACACAACACACGGCAGTGTGATGGTGCAGTGTCTGTTTAATGAAGGAATGAGGGAACAATGAATAAATGAACTGCCATCAGCCTCAAATATTTATCTAGACACTGCTCTTAATCCATATACTCAAATAGGCCATTCAGAGATGGTCTTTCAAAGAATACTGTAAATTTTAACAAGTAAAAGTAGATCCTATATGTGAATTAAAGTCAAATATTTACCTGATCAGTTACTATGGGTGGGCTATTCCACTTTATGCCACAGCGATAAAATCCAGATGTGGCTCCTGCTCTTAAGGGCCTTAAAGGAGCAAAGGACCCATATTCCAATTACCATAAGTCAAGATTCAATATGCCACAACCATAAAGAGACACCCTTAAGGTACTATGCACGTTCTGGAAACGGATTAAAGCTCCACGAAGGAGAATGGAATTGAGCTTTGAGGAGTAGCCAGGGTTGCAGCAGACAGAGATACGGGGAAAGAGATCAGGACTTCCAAGTCACAAATAATGGCACCATGAAAATGTGGGACCTATTTAAGAAGATGGGGTTTGTGTAAGAGGAATGAAAGACACAGTCAGAAAGGGGCAGGCCTGGAGCCAGCTGAGAGGACCCATGCAAAACAGAGGCTACACTGAAAAGGGGATTGCAGATGCACCTGCTGATTTTTAGTTTGGGGGAAATGTGTCACGCCATGCATGCCAGGCCTTGAGCCGGGGTGTTCAACTCACTCTTACCAACTTCACTCTACAGGTGAGAGATTCCCACAGCACACAGCTGATAATCAGTCAGTGAGAAGGGGGATCAGGACAGTCAGGGCCCCTACTCCAGAACATTAAAACAAACTAAACGGCTGGGCGAAGCGGCTCACACCTGTAATCCCAGCACTTTGAGAGGCTGAAGTGGCTGGATCGCTTGAGCCTACCAGGAGTTTGAGAGCAGCCTGGGTAACACAGGTAGATCCCGTCTCTACCAAAAATTTAAAACTTAGCCAGGTGTGGTGGCACGCATCTATTGTCCCAGGTACTTGAAAGGCTGAGGCAGGAGGACTGAGCCCAGGAGGTCGAGGCTGCAGTGAGCCGTGAGACACTACACTCCAGCCTGGTGACAGAGTGAGACCCTGTTTAAACAAAACAAAACAAACAATAAAAAAACCTAAATGTGAGAAATTAGTCAATACCCGAAAAAAGGGCAAAATCCAATTTGACTCTTTGGCACTGCCCCCATGGGCCTGGGGATACTATGATTCCATTAAGAGAAGACGTGGGCAAAGCAGATGGAGGAAGAGCTGTTTCTGAGGAGCCCGTGGGTATCTGAGAAATGCTTTGGCGGGTGCTGACAAGGCTGGCCCGCAGCTGAGACACGGGTTGGGGTGGAGGCACAGATCCAGGAGAACGCCTTCTAAAGGACACCACTCATCAGATGCCTGAAGTTACCAATGCCTGAGACTGTCCACAGGTGGGGAAGACCGGGCCATCCTTCAGGAGGCAGGAAGGCAAACACACGTAAGTGAAGGAGAATCGCCAAAGCACACAGGTACTGCAGTAAAGCCCTGCTGCACAAGACTCCATTGCATTTGCTAAATAATTCACATTGTGTATCACAGCTCTGCACGCAGCCAACCACAGAAACACAACTGCATCAACCTAGATCGTTTGTAGATTCCAGATCTTCAGTGATGTTTATTCAGATTCCCACTTATCCTGTAAATCATCAATTCTCTCCTTCAAAAATTGATCATTAATTTTTACAAACTTTACAAAAATATTCGTGACTAAACATGCTTTAAATTTAAAGTAATAAAAGACTAGTATTAGTTACCCTCTCCTCAAAGTATGATAAAAATTATTCAGTTTGAACTTATGAAATGTCAGAATCTTAAGTTGACCACAATTATAATGACAGAAAATTCTATCCGGTAGGCTAATCCAGAACTTTCCAATCATTAATCACATAATTAATTACATAAATTAATCACAGGTTAGTTTTACACTGATACGAAAATGTATGCCTATTCCCCAATTCTTCAACTCTTATTCTCTGAGAGCCTTCTGTTAATCTGTCAAGCATCATGCAAGGTGCCAGGAGCAAACATGAGAAGCCATGCACGGGGCTGCTGGCGTGCTTGGAGGCTAGAAGGGAAAGAAAGAAACGCATGGAATGGCCTGTTCAGGTGGTCACTGCCTCGCTGTCCGACAGTTCTGTTCAGAATGGCTGGCACAAGAAGGAAGGAAGAGTAGAGGGGTCTTCAGCACACGGAGTAACCTCAGAGCAGGAGGGGGTGTCCAGCATGAAATACGGATGAGCTGATGGGCAGGGGTTCCAGGAGAAAAACAGCATGGAGGAAAACAAAGCACCAAGAAACAAGCTATGTGTAAGGATGACCAATGACCACACCAGCAGGTTCATGGAACATCTACTCCACAGCATGGGGCCAGCAGTTGCAACAAGGTGCTGAAGAGACCTTGTTACTTCTCAAATACCTATTTCCCCTTTTTCTGGTCCCTGGAAGGCTCTGTCCTACTGAATGGAAATTATTTTAAAAAGCTTAGCAAGCCAATAAACCAAACAGACTAAAAACCGATGGGTTAGGCCAGGCGCAGTGGCTCACACCTTGGGAGGTGGCTCAGCACTTTGGGAGGCTGAGGCGGATGGATCATCTGAGGTCAGGAGTTCGACACCAGCCTGGCCAATATGGCAAGACCCCATCTCTACTAAAAACACAAAATTAACCGGGCATGGTGGCGCACACCTGTAATTCCAGCTACTCGAGAGGCTGAGGCAGGAGAATCACTTGAACCTGGGAGGCAGAGGTTGCAGTGAGCTGAGATCGTGCCATTGCACTCTAGCCTGGGCAAAAAGAGCAAAACTCCATCTCAAAAGAAAAACAAACAAATAAACAACAACAATAAAAAAAAACACAGTGGGTTAAACTGACCAGGTATGATTCCAAAAACAGACGAAATGGAGGAAGGAGATTTATTGAGCACTAAGTGCCAGGTCCTAGGCGACCTGCTTTTACACATGAAATCTCATTGACTAATCCCAATTCTTATTTAATAAAAAAGAAATTGTAGTTCAGACGATTTAAGTAACTTGTTCAGGGTCAATCACCTTGAGATGTTGCTTAAATCCAGTTTATTTTATTTTATTCTACACAGACTCTATTCCAACTTCCCAACAATATGTCAGTGTATAGTATTATATATGCATATATTCATTAATTAACTCCTTTACTATTTTTTAAATCTAAGAACATGGAGACAAACAGAAAGAGAAAAACAAGTCTTCAATTAAGTATACATAAGCCATCAGGAAAAAAGAACAATGTGGTTCCTCAAGAAGGAAAACCAGAAGTGAATGCTCTTGTAACTTACAATGAGCACAGTTCCAGGAAGCCCTGGAAGGACCTGGTATCATCAAGCAGGACATGTACCTGCACAGGGATGGTCCCTCAGCCTCCCATCTAAGAAGCCCTGTTCCTGCAGGAGGGGAACAACACAGATGTGCCAGCTGCCCCCGCTGTCATATGCTGTCCCAAAGACTTGGAGCAAGTAAGAGCATATAAGATACTCGTCAACCAGAATGTTTCTTTCCATGTGGCATCTCCAGAGTCCTAAAAGTAGGATAAAACAGTAGTTAGGAGCAACAGTGTTGGAGTCAGTCCAGGATTCCCATCTTGGTCCTGTCACTTATTAATTAGGTGACCTTGAGCAACTTAATCACTCCAAGAAAGCCTCAGGTCCCCATCTGTATCAGGCCTTCTCCACTATTCCCTATCAAATGTACAAAAGGGTTATCCATGCGATCTGATTTCCACTCTGTCTAGCACCATTTTTCATACTGTCCATTGCATTAGTGAACAAGAACATTCCATGGGGTGCACTTAGCATTCCATTACTGCCTTCCATTTATTTGTCCATCACCTACTGGATGCCAGGCACTGTACTAGCTAGGAGGTGATAAATACAAAAGATTAGTAAGCTACGGTATCCCTGCCCTCCAAAAATCTCACTTTTCTACACCACAGGCTGGCGTGTTGTTTATATGAGTATAGGTAAGAAACTGTAGCAAGACAGGATGCACAAGAAAGGAGAAACCATGACAGCGGTCTTAGTTTCAAACCTCCTCAGATTAATGACAGGGCAGAAAAAAAAAAAAGTCACTCAGATTCTAGTTACGAAACTTACTGACATAAATACTAAACCCTTTGAGGCATAATGCTAGGAAATCCAAAGGTTCTAGATGTTTGAAAACAATAAAAATCCCAAATACAAAACATGTACAGCCTTTAGGAACATGGTTTGTTAGATGTTATTGGGACATTTTTGGATACAGAATCATTACTAAATATTACTACAAGATAACAAAGAGGTTTGGTAAAATATTCTAGTTCTGATTGAGTCTAGAGTCCAATGTCACACAGCTTTCTAAAAATGTAAACGTATCTATAATGTGCAATACAACAAAATTAGCAGCTCTTAGCTTCTTAGCTGGATGTATGCAAACTTTTTTTTTTTTTTAAACACTACCATTTTAAGTATTGCTTTTAAAGTACTTCTATTTTCCCAGCAAATCCAGAATCCACATTTCCCCACCCAGGTCTACATTACCACACAGACTCAGTCTTTGACAAGACTTCATTCAAAGCAAGCTCTTCAATCCACAGCTCCCAAGGCATGGGAGACCTTTTAAACTATAGATACATAAAAGACAACAAAGGCAATTTAACCTAAATAATTTGTTCAATGGCAAATATATTTATTCCATGTTACCCTAAGCCCTGAAGTGAGACATTTTCAGGTCTCCCTGGCCTCTAGCACCAGGCTGGAAGCTTTATGTTCAGGATCAGGTTATAAACAGCCAGTGGAACGTCTCCTGGAGCTCCCTGCTAGTGTCCAGCCTCTCACGGCCAGGGTGGGCCTCAGACGGGGCCTGCATGCATCTGACGACTGGGGGAGGCAGCAGGATTTACTGAAGTTCCCTGTGAAACAGGAGGCGCCCTCCAGCTTCTCTGGTTGCCACCTCCACTAGCAAGGCCAGGTCATGAGTGGGCACTTCGGCCACCAGCTCTCCTACTTCTTCAAAAACTGTAATCCAGGGTGTTTCGGAGCTAGAACGGGTCTGGAAGGAAAACAGCAAGTCCTGAACGAACCGGACCACCGGAATGGCTACTCCCTGGGAAAGGCAGAGGACAGCCTCTCAACTGCTTGCCCTCCCTGCCCCCACCCTGCCCCAGCCACTGCTCTCTGGTGTGTAGGGAGCAGGGAGATCAGTTCCCAGAACTCACTCAGGGAGATCAGTAATGCCTCAATTATCAAATGCTCTCTCCTGCTACTATGAGGATTAAAACATTATTGGAAATGATTTTTTAAATATTTTTAAAGACATATTTTCAACAGATGTCTGAAGTTGTTAAGTGTGATTTTACTGCTTGCTCTCAGAACCAATTTTCCCCCACAGGAATGCTCACTCTTTTTTTTTCCTTAAGAATCTCAATGGGCATATAAAATTTGATATGAAGAAATTCACTTTATAGCTCACTCTAGACAAATCCATCTCTTCACATACTTTCTGACATCTGTATTAATTCCTGATGGCTTCCACTTGCATGCCTGCAAGTCTGTTAAAAGGGTGAAGAAAAGCATGGTAAAACAGTCTTTCCATGTCCTAGCCCTTATGAAAAGTAGTTAATATAGGTCACTGAGACTTCCTGAATACCCTATTTTCAGGCAAATCAAATATATGCAGACTAACAACTTATAAGCCCATAAATCTGAGTGTGAAATTTTGCTAATATTTATGAGGCAGATATAGTCCTCAATGTTTACCCATAAATTATATAAAAATGTCTCCCATCCAAAAATTCACATACAAATTTCAAATTCAAAAAACCATTATTCGCTTTTATGGACAGATGTTGAGGCAACAGATGAATGAACTATACCAAAAAAGACAATGACCTATGACAGAGACAAAAAAATATTTGTTAATCTCTTGTCTTTGAAAGAAGTATCATTAGAAAAAATAGCTGAAAGTATTAAATCTGAAAATTTGGCCTCTTCTGATACAAACTTGAAAATAGACTTCCAAATCTTTAAATTCTGTTAAAGAAATATATAGACAATGCACATACAATATAGCAATTAAAATGAAATCAAAAGTTTTAACTGATGACAAAGAACATTTAATGCATTAGAAGCAAAAAAACTAAATTCATTTTTTAAAAATCAGAAATGTTTTACAAATCACCAAATGCCTCTTCCTTCAGTCACTTAAAATTACACACCCAAATAAACCCTATTCATACTTGGTCTGTCACTTCTTTTATGTTGTAATGATCTTGCTGAATTCTTCTTTGACATTAATAAAACAAAGTACCGTGTTATTAAAAATTGACAAAAATTGTCTCTAAATCCTATTTCTAAAAAACAACATTTACGGTTCTAAGTAGTTTCATAAGAATACCGAATTTATTGTTTTGTTTTGTATTGTCTTACATCTGCTATGGTCTGAACATTGTGTCCCTCCAAAATTTATATGTTAAAATCTAAACCCTCTAGGTGACAGCATTAAAAGGTGGGGCCTTCAGGAGATGACTAGGTCATGAGGGTGCAGCCTCATGAATGGGACTGAAGCCCTTAGGGGAAACAGTCAGATGGTTACCCCCTTCCACCATAGGAGGACACAGCCCGAAGGCACAGTCTGGGAACCAGAAAACGGGCCTCGCCAGACACTCAATCTGCCAAGCATCTTGATCCCGAACTTCCAGCCTCAAAAACTGTGAGAAATACATTTCTGCTATTTATAAGCCACCCAGTTTATGGTATTTTTGTTATAGCGGCCTGAACAGACTAAGTTAAGCCCTTTCAGCATGTCTGTTTTCTAAAGCCGTTTCTTTATCACAGTAGGTTTAAATCCTTAATATTTATCCTCATGTTGTAACGATACAATAGAAGCACCCACATATATCAGTGACGACAACCAAGGAAACACCAGTTCCTCAATTCTCTTTCCAGGGAGGAAGAAGAATGATGGAGCTTCTTTTATAATTTACACTTTACCTAAATAGTTCAACAAATACAAAATAAAGACCATGTGGAAAACTGATCCAAAATAATGAATCAGATGTTTGTGCATGGCTCGGTACTGAGGCAAGCATTCACCTGGCGGCCTGCTACAAGGCTTTCCTCATAGAGAGGCAGGATGGAAATGACCCAGCCATCAACCGCCACTGTGAGGAAGAGTGCTAGGGACGGGAGGGCACCGGGACAGTGTGGAACTGTAGCAGCCGTGCTCAACGACAAGGTGCATAACTGACTGCGAACACAGCAACTCATTTTGGACATTAAACTGATTTCTGAAACAAACATTTGTTTTCTCCATCTGTCTTTTTAATGAAAGCTTATTTGATTGGTAGGGGAGCTGTATCTTGAACTCCAATGAACAGCCTGAGATTTAAAGGGCAGGGCATGTAAAGAGGAGCCTGAGATCTGTTGGACCACTTCTAAGGTAAAATGATATTTTTTAACAGTCACACCAGAAGTAGATTCTCGGTCTTACTCTTAACCTGAAAAGAAGGCCTGAAGGAAACCAAAAGTATCTCCAAAGTTATTTTAAAACTTCAAAATAGTACATTCACATACTGTTCAAATGTAACCAAACGAAAAAAAAAAAAAATTAACCAGCTGGTATTCCTGATAATGACATCACCCAGATACTTTTAAAAACATTCAATTAAAGGATCAAATATCCCAATAAAATACAATCACTAGGTCAGCTTTCCACAGGAAACGGTGCTCATCACACCTCTCACAGTTTGTGGGAGGAAACACCCCTTTCTCCCAGCTCAGTCTATGCCCAAGGAAATGGATTCCGGCACCCAGCCTGTCTCTTCCAGTGTCCTCGGCAGTGACGGTTCCTATTGCTGCCATCCACGCGGCTCTGGCCAGGGCTCCCAGCACAGGACTGCCGCCAGTACCTAACTGCCTATGGTGTTTGCACCATCTTTCCATGGAGGAGTCTCAAGACACATTAAAACTTTGATTTTAACATCCAGCAATATGATTTCCTTTGGCACCCTTTAGCAGGTCCAGAAATGTCATTTGTACACCTTTTGTTGGTCGTTAAAAATCAAAACTGTCCGTCAAGAGTATGCAATGGATGGCTGAAAGACAGGTCGCAGAAGACTCCAAGGAAAATACTTCTGAAACAAATGGCATTATAATAAGTCAGCACTGTGCCAGGCCACGTTAAAGGGAGATATTCATGTACAGGGAAAAACTGTGGTCACAAATAACTTTCCTATGTCTGCACAGAAAATAAAATGCACTAAATCACACTTAAATGAAGGAACCTCATGATGCCTGCAACAGCAACTGAGTTTTTCAACGTTTCCAAGTAGTATAAACCACTCAAAAGAACTCCTGTAGACAGTTCTTGTAGCTGTTAATTACATTTTAATGTCTGTGACAATTCTGTTTATGTATTAGACAGACAGTAACCCACAGCTATGAACATATTAACATAAATTACAAAGGTATTTATAAAGTAGCACACAACAGCAGTCAGACCTACAAATGTAAACTAAACCAAACTGTTTTCACTTTATGACTCACATATTTTTAACCTAAAGAGACTCTGGATAAAGACAGCAGATTCAGCACTCACATCTAGTAATAAAAATGGCAGTACTGTTTGCTTTTTGCTTGCCTGCTTTTTGTTTATTTTTATAAAACAAACCTACAAGAAGAGGAACAAAAACAGCCAAAAATTTTGGAAGCTAGAAACAGATGGACAAATAGTAACTAACTTAGCCAACCTGGAAAGGTTAAGTCTCACACCCAGCTGACAAGGCAGAACTATCCAAAGGCTCAGCGATTGGTGGCAGCAGACACCTCCGAGTATAGCGTGGCGGTAGATGGACTGACTATGAAGCACTCACTCTCCCACTAAGCACAGCCCCTCCTTCACCCTAGCAGATGCCCAGAGATTTCCTCCTTGTAGAAGAGCAAAAGAGAGGTTCCTCAGAACCACCGCTGTAGAAGTACTACAGCAGCATCTACAGAATCCCCTCGCACAATCGACCTTGCCAACAGCCCTCTTTCTGTGGTAAACCTGAGGCTGGACCAGTAAGAAAGGTCTAAATACAGCCTGGGATGGGAGTGGGAATGTCCCAGATTTCCCTAAGTGAGCCCACCAAGGTCCCCACAGCAGTTCTTACGATGAACAACTGGCCAGGCAACCAATAATTACTTGGGGAAAGCCTTTAACATAAAAATAGAGACCAAAACAAACAGAAAAGGGCAAGTCAGACGACAGGGAATCTGTAAAACACAGTACAGTCAATATCTCAAAGAGGTAAGAAAAAACAATCCACCCTCAAATAAGAACAGGAGGCTATTAAACAAAACAGAAAGAATCAAGAAAAAGAAAAAGGAAGAAGGTAGAGGGAAGGAGGGAAACAGTCTTAGAGGACCAGAAAGAGCTCCTGAAAATTAGAAATATAATAGAAATGAAAAACTCTTCTAGAAAATGGAAAAAGGAAAAGATATGAAAAATAGAAGAAGAGATAAAGTTAAAAGTCTAGTATGAGACGATGAGTTCTAGAAAGCCAGAAGAGTAAAAATGAAGGAGAACAGGGAGATAAAAAGAAACTTAAGAGCTTTTCCATAATCGAGCCAGAGTACGTGGGGAAATGAAATAAAATGGACTGAAATAAAACTAAAGACCAAAAGAAGAAGGTCCTACAACATTAGAGGCTGAAGGAAGAGAGATGCAAAGGATTAGGAAACAAGAAGCAAGAATGGCTTCAACCTTCACAACAGCAACACTGGTGGTGAAGACAGTTGAGCAAGTGCTTCAGAATTGTGAAGGAAAGTGATTTCCAGATTCCCATTCTCAGTCAATCTCTCAGTCATGCATGAGGGTAAAATAAAAGGCATTTTCAGACATGTGAGATCTTAAAAATGTGGTCTCCTGAATCATTCTTAAGAAAGCTACTGAAGAATTGGCTCCACCAAAATAAGAAAGACACAGAATCCAGGAAACCAAAGATCCAACAAAAGAAAGTGAAGTGAAACTCCAAGTAAAGGAAAAATCCAAGGATAACAGTTGAACATCAGTAGAAAGTGAATCCAGAGAGACCACAGCAAGCCAGAAATCTCTAAGATAGGGAGTCCTCTAGAAGACAAAACTGATGACATAACTGATGGGTCTAAACATCTTACAAGGAGAGACAGACAGTTATAACCGATTAAGATTCTAAAGGGGAGTGCATGGTAAGTTTATACAGAAAATTTTTAAAAAGAAAAAAAACACCAGTTATTTAGGAAGAACAAAGAGCTGTGTAGAAAAGGAAAATAACAGTTTATGACATCGCTCATTTCTGAATAGCGTTTCCCCAGCCTTCATAATGTAAATACCAGAGTGATCAAACCACAATTCCAGCAAGTCTATACTAGGAGGATGAGAGAGGATAAAGGGTCATGCTTGTGGTGAGCGCCAAGTGAGAATGCAGTACTAAATCATCATCTTCCAGCAGGGACAGCACCAGACAAAGCCTAAAACTTCAAGGAGCAGTGTAAGAATGTGATTCTAGACATGAAGGTATCCTCAAAGACACAGCTAGAAGAGTTGAAAGTGGACGCCTCTGGGGAAGGGGGCATGGGCAAAGGCGGGCAGTACCTACTGTTACTGACAGCAAAGTTTACACAAGCATGGACTCTGTAAACCATTTACACATATAACCTTGATACAAGTAACAACTTTTTAAAAACTAGGCTAAAAGAAAAGATTAAAGATAGCTAGTGGAAAGTACAATATCATAAGCCAAAAACAATTTTAAAGCCATCCTATATATTACCATTACTTAGAATCAAGCCAAGAGCCCAAGGGAGACATGGAGGGTATACTCACTGCTCGAAGCACACTTCTGAAAGACAAGATAACAATTTGTCAGAGAGCATCCTCTCCTTATCTCCCTCAGAGGGCTGCAAGATTATTAATCTTCAGAATACAAAGAAGTGGAAAACTACAATTCCCAGTATACCCTGCAGCCCATTCAATTACTTTAAGTACATAAGGCTTTGCTATGAGGGAGAAGATTAGTTTTAAGAAAAAATAAAACTAGTCCTCACAAGTCATTTCCAGCCTACTGTGTTCTACAGACATAATTTTTCCATTTTCTACTTGAGGAAAAAAAGCATACAAAACAAATCATCTGTTACAGCTTGAAAATTATTGTTTAGTTATTTCAAGGAACAATTTTGAGAAGATGGTATTGCAAGTCTGGAAACGGAATGTTCAAACTAGTGAGGCCCAAGAAGTTATGGAATCTCTCCTCCCCTCCTCTCCCCACACCCCACACATCCAATTTTGCACATGGATTTTGCCAAGGACTCAAAGAGGCCCAGCGTCTATCCAAAATGCTTAGAAGCCACGTGCAGCATCATAAAGGGAAGAATTCATCTTTCATCCAACCAACAACTGAAAACACAGTTTTGGCAACTGCTCAATCAATCAGGACACAGAACTGGAGTATTCACTAACCTGGGTTCTACTTCCTATTTCATACCTTTGGGAAGTCAATATTTTAATTGCTTCCAGGTTCCCCATCTATAAAATAGACATAAAACTCTCCTGTATTTCACAGGAGAGTTTGATATATATGTTGTTTAAAGATTCTTAAAGGAAAAAGAAATACAAACTACTCTCTACGGTCCTCAAGTATCCACAACCAATAGAATCATTTCAAAATCACCATATCCAAAATCAAACTTATCATCCTCATCTTTAAAACTGGCCTCTTCCCCTATACTCAGGCTCTTGGCTGAGAGACCCATATTCTTCTCTTCCATCCAACCTAGAGAATCCAGAGTCATCCAAGTCTCCTGCTCACTCATCCCAAACCTTCTTGCCCTAATGCAATCAACTTCCCTGCCCTGCCTGGTTAGCCCCCTAAATAGATTTAAAGCCACCCCTTTCCTTCTCATCTCTTATTACCCACCACTATACTAATCTGCTGAGATGCCACCTTATTCTGGTCTTTGTGTGCCTAGACTCAGAACAGGTGGTTTCCAGGTTCCTTCCCTTTAAATCCTTCTTACTACCACAAGCAGCAGGTTAAAAAGTGACCTAACATGCTAATTTCAAGCATTCTTAGAAGTGGAGAGGAAGTACAGGGTCCAGTCAAACTTCCCAACTTAATCTTCACATCCTCCATGACTGTCTCCAGGAGCATCTCACATGCAACTAAGGCACAGGCCCATATTCCTTCAAGACACTGACCACACTTCACCTCCTCTGCTGTTCTTTCTACCCACCTGCCTTTTGTTTTTAAATGACTGTTGTTCATCTTATGAAACTCAGCTCATCATCTGTTCTGTCATTCACTATTTCCCTGGCTCTTCATGAGCAGGAAGAGTGATCTAGACATGACTTTCCACTGCCAGGGCCCAGCCCCCAGGCGGGCACAGGGTAGGCCTTCAGTAACACAGAAGCACTCCTGGCTCTCACACAACAAGACATGCAGTCCCAAAGAGCCGTCCACATCCAGGGCCTCCTCCTTTCGTCATTCACTCCTTATACCACTCCACTTTGCCTTGTACCTTCAATCACTGCAGGAAGGCTCTCTAGCCATTTCTTAATCCTAATTTCTCCCTGACCCTCTGTAGTACATGATGGTGCTGGCCACTGCATCCTCCTTTGGAATGGCCCATATCCATCCATTTTATGACAGAGCTCTTTTCTGGTTTTTTTCTCTTACTGTTCTGCCTTCGTCTTACTTTCTCACTGTGCCCTCTTTCACCATGTACCCCCCTTAAGTGCTGGGATGCCAAGGTGTGCTCAGCCCCCTCCTTGAACAACACACATCTCTTCCTATGGCTTCCACTGTGGGCCTACAATTGTGATTCTCAGCCCTGCTTACACAGGGCCAAGGGCCCGCGCCAGGCCGACTGTAGTAAAGTCTGAGGATGGGGCACACCGTGGCTATTTGTTAAGGCTCCCCAACTGATTCTAATGGAAAGCCAGGGCTGAGAACCACTGAGCTACATAGTAACTGCAGACCCAAACCTCGAATGTCTCTCTTCACCATCCACAACTCCCCTGACGCATATTTCCAACTGTCCACTGAACACTTCTGTTTCCTCAAGACATCTACCATAATGCAAATTATGTTCAAAAGCAACGTCACTGTCTTCCCTTAGACCTGTTCCTCCTGGATTCCTTGAACTCTATACTGACACCTACTTGGATGCCCATGCTGCACACTGGAGAATCATCTCAGAAACCTTCCTTTGCCTGACTTTAAACTCACAAATGCCCCCTGGGTCAGCCCTGCCTCCCTGTTGGTCCCACTGCTTCTGCACATCTCAAGGTCTACAGGGTCACTCCCTTGTCACTCACCTTCCTTTCAGGCTTCCTGTCCAGCCCATTTTCCATACCTTCAGCAATCAGCCTTCTAGAGTACAGACTTCACACCGCCTCCTTATTAAAGTTTTGTAAACAAAGAGAAAGAGGGCTCTCATTTCAGCATGATAAAGTTCAGATTCCATGGAAAGGCGTGTAAGACCATTCATATTCACAACCTGTCTCTGGTCTAGTTTCTTATTTATTTATTAATTTTTTATTTATTTATTTTTTTTTTTTAATTTTTTGAGACAGGGTCTCACTCTGTCACCCAGGCTGGAGTGCAGTGGTACAATCACAGCTCAGGGCAACCTCCACCTCCAGGGTTCAGGCAATCTTCCTACCTCAGCCTCCCAAGTTGCTGGGACCACAGGCTAGCACCACCATGCCTGCCTAATGTTTTTTGTATTTTCTGTAGAGACAGGGTTTTGTCATGTTGCCCAGGCTGCTCTCGAATTCCTCGAAATCCTGTGTGCAGCGATTCCCCAGCATCAGCCTCCCAAAGTGCTAGGATTAGACGCATGAACCCCTGTGCCTGGCCTGGTCTAGTTTTCTTTTTTTTTTTTGAGACGGAGTCTCGTTCTGTCACCCAGGCTGGAGTGCAGTGGCCAGATCTCAGCTCACTGCAAGCTCCGCCTCCTGGGTTCACACCATTCTCCTGCCTCAGCCTCCCAAGTAGCTGGGACTACAGGCGCCCGCCACCTCGCCCGGCTAGTTTTTTGTATTTTTTAGTAGAGACGGGGTTTCACCGTGTTAGCCAGGATGGTCTCGATCTCCTGACTTCGTGATCCGCCCGTTTCGGCCTCCCAAAGTGCTGGGATTACAGGCTTGAGCCACCGCGCCTGGCCGGCCTGGTCTAGTTTCTTAACCCAAACTTGTATCACATTCTCCAGGTTACTCTTCGTCAACACATCATGCAAGTTTAGGATTATAAAGCAATGGATAAACTGTTTCCCCTGTCAAGAACATGCCTGTCCCCCCACCACACACACAGAGTCCTGTTGTTCCTTCACTGACACCTCCAAATGTCACCTATCCTTCCTGCAAAGGCTCCCCTGTCCACAACCAGTATCTCCCCATCTCTACTAACTACCACAGTGTATAAGGTTGCTGACATACCTGCTATGTGACTCTCCTATTGTTCTCTGAGGGCCTGGAATGTATACCTTTTTCCAAACCAAGTTTTTGTTTCATTAGAGAAATTCTAAAATGTTGGTTGCAAAAAAGCAAGTAACTCTGGCACAAAGAGAGTGCTTAAATAGACCAAAGGCTTTTTCTAAAGAGATCCAGATTTTCTCAAGCTAGAAAAGAAGTAGAGGGGGGAAAAAAAAGATTTCTGTTTTAAGTTCTATGTCCTAATTATGAAAAGTATAAAACGCTGTTCCTCAAAAATCTATTATTAACATCTTAACGAAATAATCTTTTGTGGGTATACTAAAGATTCCATTACATGGAAGTTAGAACTATCATTTTGCCAACTGAAGACTGAAATCCTTTTCTTCTCCTACAACCATCTCCAAGTAAATTAAAGAGTCAGCTATTGTCTCCAGCTTGAGATGGATGTTAGATAATTAACCTGCAGAAAGATCAAAATTTACAGTTCTGGAGTATAGTAATGTTCTCATTTCATCTTACTACCTTTTCATTGGCATAAATCCCACGATTTAATGGTCTTCTTGTTCCTGACTATTAGAAATTATTGCCAGTTTACACTAACAGGCTTCCGTCATGTTTCATTTTCAAATCCTATTGTGGCCATTCATTCCAATCAAAACCAAAATAGATCAATTTTTAAGTAAAAAAAAAGAAGAAGAAGACACTGAAAAAATAAGTTATGTGGACAATTCAAAATCCTTGTATTATCTATAATAAATTCTGAACATCAAATAAAATTGAAAAGCACTATTATATCATCAACTCTATGCTATACTGACTTCAAAAAGTAAAATCTAAGCATATGGCATTAAAAATTTGAAAGCATAGTCTGCAAAATTTAAAGCATATTCTGCAAAGGGAGACATATGCATAAGTATAGGTGCTTTTGTTCATATTCATGTCATTTATGCAATGGACTTGTCCACTAACAAACTTATTGAGCAGAAGATTCCATTCTGAACACTTTCAAGGTTTAACAGATTCTCAAATCTGCCTCAGTACTGTGCCACAGCTCTCTCAAAATTAATCTCTCTCTCTCTCTCAAAATAAGGACAAGACCAAATGGTTGAAACAACTCCTGCTGCATGCAATTATGTAACTAGACAAGAAGGGTGTGAAAGTTTGAATGAAAACATTAGAAGTGACAGCTTTTCACCTTAGTCTTTCTGTGCCCTCTCCAAACTGCAGGGAGCAGATGGTAATTTTCAAGCACATTTAGACCAGGCTTGGAAGGACAACTCAGTGGTAAAGAAATAACTGCACATGTAAAAAACCACATGTTTTGCAACCTACGGCTTTTAATCTAGAAAAGCTTTAATACCAGTTAACACAGAGAGAGAAGCTGCCATAAGCATTGTCCCATATAAAAGGCTGGTGTATAACTTATACAATAATTCAACTTTAAGTTTCCTTTACACAGGTACACTACAGCACGCCTGTAAACACTGGAATTTTTTTTTAAAAAAGAACTAAAATCTAAACATCAAGTAAGGCATCAAACATCAAGTAAGGCACCAAACAAAAAATTCCAACTCTTAAGGGAAGGCAAACGCTCCCCGCTCTCCAGTCTTTTATGGCCAAAACTCAGGCGATGGGGAGCCATCCTAACGGGTTCAAGCAAGTAGTCTAAGAGATGACAGAAAAGGAATAATCAGACAATTCTGATTCATTTACAGTCATGCACCACATAACAATGTTTCGGTCTACCATGGACCACCTATACAAGAGTGGCCCCATACACGTGATGGCGGGCACCTGTAGTCCCAGCTACTCTGGAGGCTGAGGCAGGAGAATGGTGTGAACCCGGGAGGCGGAGCTTGGAGTGAGCCGAGATCACGCCACTGCACTCCAGCCTGGGCGACAGAGCAAGACTCCGTCTCAAAAAAAAAAAGAAAAGAGTGGTCCCACACTATTACAATGGAGCTGAAAAATTCCTATCTAACAGTGACATGGTAATCACCATCATGTTGTAGTACAATCATTTAAAAAATTAATCTAGTGTAGCCTAAGTGTACAGGGTTGAAAATGTCTACAGTAGTGTACAGTAATGCCCTAGGCCTTCACATCCACCCTCCACTCACTCACTGACTCGCTCAGAGCAACTTCCAGTCCTGCAAGCTCCAGGCACAGTTAAGGACCCTACACAGGTGAACCATTTTTATGTTTTTTTAACTTTTATTTTTAATTGTTATGAATCCATAATAGTTGTACATATTCATGGGGTACGTGTGATTTTTTTTTTAGACAGAGTCTTACTGTGTTACCCAGGCTGGAGTGCAATGGTGCGATCTCGGCTCACTGCAGCCTCCACCTTCCGGGTTCAAGCAATTCTCCTGCCTCAGCCTCCTAAGTAACTGGAACTACAGGCACATGCTAGCACACCTGGCTAACTTTTGTGTATTTTTTAGTAGAGGCAGGGTTTCACCATGTTGGCCAGGATGGTCTTGAACTCCTGACCTCAAGTGATCTGCCCACCTTGGCCTCCCAAAGTGCTAGAATTACAGGTGTGAGTCGCCGAGCCCAACCTCTTGTGATCTTTGGATAGAAGCATACAATGTGTAATGATCAAATCAGGGTAACTAATATATCCATCACCTCAAATGTTTGTCGTTTCTTTGTGTTAGGAACATTCCAGTTCCAGTCTTTCAGTGATTTTGAAATTACAATACATTATTGTTAACTATAGTTGCCCTACTGTGCTATCAAACACTACATCCTATTCCTTCTAACTGTATATTTGTACCTATTAACATCCCCTCCTTATTCGCCCCTCCCATCTCTCCATTACACTTTCCAGCCTCTGTTAATCATCATTCTATCTAGCTCCATGAGTTCACTTTTTTTTTTAAGCTCTCAGTGATGAGGGAGAACATGCATTATTCGTCTCTCTGTGCCTGGCTTATTTCATGTAACATAATGTCCTCCAGTTTCATCCACGTTGTTGGAAATGACAGGATTTCATTCTCTTTTATGGCTGAATAATATTCCACTGTGTCTGTGTACCACATTTTCTTTACCCATTCATCCCACTGATGGACACCTAAGTTGTATTTTTACTGTATGTTTTCTATGTTTTAATATGTTGACATACAAACACTTGCCACTGTGTTGCAGTTGCCTAGAGTATTCAATCCAGTCACATGCAGCACAGGTTTGCAGCCTAGGAGCAACAGGCTCTGTTATATAGCCTAGGTGTGCAGCAGGCTAGACCATCTAGCTTTGTGTGAGTACACTCTATGGTGTTCACACAATGACTACACTGTCTGACGACACATTTCTCTGAACATATCTCTGTTGTTAAGCAACATCAGTGTATATTTCCAATGCAAAACTGACAATCCCAGCACTTTGGGAGGCAGAGGCGGGCAGATCACAAGGTCAGGAGATCGAGACCATCCTGGCTAACACGGGGAAACCCCGTCTCTACTAAACTACAAACAACTAGCCGGGCATGGTGGCGGGCGCCTGTAGTCCCAGTTACTCGGGAGGCTGAGGCAGGAGAATGGCATGAACCTGCAGGCAGAGCTTGCAGTGAGCCGAGATCGCACCACTGCACTCCAGCCTGTGCGACAGAACGAGACTCCATCTCAAAAAAAAAAAAAGAAAAGAAAAACAAAAACAAACCAAAAAAAAAAACAAAACTGACTACTATACCAGTTAGAAACAGAACGCTATTTGCCTCTTTGTTTCCTCAAGCCAAACTGAAACAAAAAACTAAAGTAGTTCCAGAGTATGTGGCCAGCACCTTGGTCATGGCTCTTCAGCCCCCTTCCTAGCTCCAACAACACCCTGAGTTTCCAATTCAAATAGAAAGTTCAGAACAAAGCCCTCCTTCACACTTGAACAAAAGGGCTTCTTGAAACCCCATACTAGAAGTTAGCCCCCAGGCCAAGGACACACCAGAGCTTCTGCTTCTAACAGCCATCTGTCTTTGCATTCTCAGTAGGTATGCCTGGCACCTCAGTTTCCCAGGGGCTCCATAGAGCCTCCATAAAGGAGGGGACCAGGGCACTGACACTCTCTTGAAATTGTAGGTGATAGAAACAAAGAACATTGTTTTGTCATCAACTTTTGACACTTCAAAACTGTGTAACCTTAGGAAAGTCACTTAACCTAAGCCTCAATTTCCTCATCTGGAAATACTTTTCGTGCCATTTAAGAGAGCTATCATGAGGTTCAAACGAGATTGCTGATTTAAAAGCACCCAGCAAACAGACAAATCTTACTACATTGGTGTTCTAGTTGTGGTAACAGTTCAAGCAAAGCTAGGGTACAACATGTAAATTTTCCTGAATTCCAGCTCCTCCATGCTGCTCCCATAAATCCAACTGCAAGCCCTTCTGGACCCTTCTAGCCTTGGGGTGAATGAAGTCAGATAGCCCACCCTACCCTTAGATCACCAGCACGTCAAGCTCCCAACGGTCCAGTTTGGATATGTATTACTTTTCTAGTTTCTCCCCCAAATTTCTTCCCCTTACATTTTGTCACAGTTTCAACACAATATGACTGATATATTTTACAATTAAGTAAAGGCAATGGGTTTTTCAGCATTGAGATTTACTAGACTTAAGCATTTTAGAGACAGAGAGAGAGAGGATATGCATGCCCACACACACAGGATGCATTAAATGGGCTCTGCCATATACAGACACACACATGTGGATATACAAGTGTTTTTAGTGTTTTTATAATAAGACATAGTGCTTGATACAGGGAGGCAGCATGGAGCGGTGGTTACGGTCAGAGTCTGGATGCAACCCCGGCTTCTCCACTAGAAGTACTTGGGGAAGTTACTTAATCTCTCTATGCCTTAGTTTCATCATCTGTAAAATGAGTTAATAGGACATACATCCTAAAATTCCTAAGAAGTTGATGAGTTAATGTACATAAAATGCCAAAAACAGCACATGACACGTAGTGAGAGGTTATAAGTGTTTATGTTATTATCGTTCGATGCATCCTGAAAAGCATAGGTTATATGGTCATCACATACACATACATACATGGTTCTAGGCATTGGTATAGTTGAATGCATTTGTTGAAACATACACACATCTTTCCACATGGCACCTGCAGTAAGACCGCTCAAGATAATGTTAGGCAACCTCCATCAGTTTATGTTGTTTACCTCACTCCAGGCACTGCTGTAAGACCTCAATACTTAGGAACACATGTCGTCCTCATAAAAACCCTACAAAGAAGCAGGGGTCCAGAAAGTCTCCAGAGCCTGCTGTCTTCTCCTCCATCTATAAGCAGTCCACACGAAGAGTTATAATTATAATACATGAAAATTGGAGGTCACATAACCACATTTTTCCTGAAAATTTTGATAACAGAGAACAAACCACTATAATCTTTATTCTCATACTGGTATTTCAACAATTGTCCTTTTCATAAAAGTATGATAGCATCTCTGAGGATCCTATGAGTAAGAGTAGCCAGGTGGTTCCTAGATTCCAGAGCTAATTTCTCCAATGTAAATCACTGAATTCCATATTCCCGTCTCTAGTTGTGGCATTAAAAAAAGATACTCACATGCCCGCGTGCGCAAACACACACACACACACACACACACACACACAAACATGATTTACGGCTCCATTCAAAATGATGAACTGTTTTGATGAACTTAGGTTTCACTATTTTAACCAGTTTTCATATAGCTAACTTATTGTTTGGCTTGTTAATATTTCACCTTAATATAATTATAAAATCATTATTCTTCACACTTTATCAGAAACACTGATTGAAATGTGTGATATTTTGTCAGAAAAGAAACTAAAAATAAAGGTAAGCGTGTAGTCTACCATGTGAAACACACAAAGTGGATGGGCCTGCAGTGTTTTGTGGGCCTGCATCCCACGCGTGTTAGCACACGCCTTCCTCAGACACACCGGAACCCTGTGCAGAAGGTACACTTGCACACAATATTTTTGTAGCTGAAGTCTACGCTTAGTGTAAATTCTGACTAATTCCCAAACTTTCGAAAATCAAAAAAACAATATGTTTACTAATGGGCTTTAAAAGTATAATATCATCCATACGCCTTAAAAATCTATTTCTTAAGAATAACTTAGATAATAATATTACAAACCTGCTCTTCCAAAAGTGGACATCATTCCCCATCTCTCTGACCTATGTTCATCTCTTCGTGTTAACTTAGACACCAGTGACATTATTACAGTTTGAATTTTATGCTTCATGAAATGCCTTCCATGATATATGATAAGCACCCATCCCAACCCCAACTGCCCCGAACTCAGAGTTTATCACAAAAGTCTTATCAAACGGCCCAAGTGGACAAAAACGGCCTAGTAATTAGCTGGAAGTTAAGAGGCCAGAGCAATCAACAGAAGCCCATGTTACAACTTAACACATTTTGTTCATTTATTTTTATGATCATATTTTTGTTTTAATTATTTATGGTAATTATAGCAGTTAATGTGCTGTAACATTTTTGCAAAAGAAATGAACTCTCAATAAAACCTTCCTAAATCTTTCACTGTTTCATCTGTGCCCTGTATATTCAAACACAACAAGCAAATAGCACAGTGTAAGCTGGTTAGAGGCCAACACAATTCTGCGTGGCTGGATGGCTGGGATGGGCGCAAGGGCACACCGAGATGGTTCACAGTAGCAGGCTCTAAGCACTGGGAAACAGGCCACACTTCCTCAGTCCTGAGACAATTTTGTCAATTTTGAAAGCTGACCCAACACACTCCCTGGGTCTAGAGAGGCTATTTAATAAGCTTAACATCCCAGACCCTGGAGGAACAAAGCAGACACCTGAATCGTCTGTGCTCTGCTCCAGGACCAGCCCCTACCCCTGCTTCACAGCCCCAAAGGGCTTCCTGAACGGCCTCAGGTTATGGGTCATAAGAACCCTAAATTTTCTGAATTCCATAGAAAGTCCCCAAATACAAGTCAATAAACCAAGGAAAATAGCCTTTCAAGCTCATTCCAGCTCACCATGGCAATTGTGTTGGTTCCTTAGTGCCCCCTGCCAAAACAACAGAAAGAAGACGAGGTAGGAACAGGTACTAGTTAGCTAGCTTTGGTTGATAAAAGGAAATTGTTAATGTCACAGTTCACAACTCCCTGAAGAATAACATGTTTTATGAAAACATTCCTAACATTCTCACCAAAAAAAGTTTGTTTTTTAGTGAGTGAAAGCATTAAATTATTTACAAGTATCACCTCATTTAACCTCATAAAAACGTATGGGCCAGGCGCAGTGTGGCTCACACTGTAATCCCAGCATTTTGAGACACCCAAGTATGGGGATCACTGGAGCCCAGGAGCTCGAGACCAGACTGGGCAACATAGTGAGACCCCATCTCTACAAAAAATGAATTTAGCCAGCATGGTGGTACATGTCTGTGGTCCCAGCTACTCAGGAGGCTGAGGTGGGAGGATCACTTGAACATGGGAGTTCTAGGCTGCAGTGAGCCATGATTGTGCCACAGTACTCCAGTCCGGGCAACAGAGCAAGGCCTTTTCTTAAAACAAAAACAAAAACAAAACGTAAGGAGGCAGGTAATACTATCAGACCCATCTGACAGATGCAGAAACCATGTCTTCGAGGTTAGGGCTGAGCCTGAGAGCTCAAAGACAAATAGGAAGGAGTACTGTGCCATAAAGATGAGACCACAGAAAACAAGAGAAGCTGTGCTGGCAGATAGAGGAATCACAGAGTCAGACATTTCTACACCTTGCCCCCTCTTCCACCACAAAAAGCGCATGTGGAAAGAGAAAGAAGCACCTGTCCAGCAGCCTCCAGCTACTGCTCCTACAGGGTGACCCAGGTTAAGCCACTACCTCCCTAGAAAGGAAGCGTGGACCTCAAACTGACCACTCTAGAGGCCTGGGTCTACCATGAGGGCCCATTTTCATGCGCACGGTGGGAAAATACTCATCCTTGGGACAATACTAACTCTCCGAATAAAAACACAACAAGATTGTTTTAAAGAACATATCCAAATATTTCAAATTCATTTTTACAGAGACTTTCATCTAGTCTCACAACACATTTCAATACAGGCATACTTAAGTACTATAATCCCAATGCGTTAAGTAAGATTTAAAGCACAGAGTTAAACCTAGAATTCTGAAGTCCTAATTCCTAATCCAGTCCTTAAGCACTGTAAGATTTTAAAGTACCACCCTATACCATGGTCTTAGTAATTCCGCCAGTCAAACCGATTGCCGTCGGTGCAGATGATGCATACGGCACATTCCTTAAGGAAGCACAAAGCTTCCAGCCATCATCCCTATCAGCATTATAACAGGCTACTCCACTTCACAGCAAGCTCACCAAGGCATGAGGGAAGCTTTGGGTTTTCAAACCTGTTTGTTAAGTAAACCTTCTTTTGCTCTCCCAATTAAGTGAAGGAGGAAGAAATATTAAGTTATAAAACAACACCAAACATGAAAAGAGAGGCTCTTACTTTCAGAGTAAGTAAGACAGCTGTAGCTGGGGTCGCTGATATCTGAAAGGTCTAAAATAGCATAGAGTTCACAGGCAGGGGAAAATATAATACAAGTCATTAGCTATTAATAGAGCCAGAGAGCCCACTGTTGTAATTAAATCATAGTTTAATCCTCTGTATAATCCTCTGAGTTAGTCTTGACATGTTTCCTTGTGGTTAGTTTTGGAAAAACATCTGCTAATGGTAAAATCTGGGGCTCAGAGGGGGGAAAATAACATCCTTCTGGCTGGAATAGAGTCATACGAGTAAGTCAATGAAAACATTGAATTAATGAAGGTACAAATCACTGGCTCTTAATTTTTTTTTTTTTTTTTTTTTTTTAAGAGACAGGGAAACAAAGTCTTCTTGTTCTGTTGCCCAGGCTGGAGGGCAGTGGCCTCATCACAGCTCACTGTAACCTCAAACTCCTGGGCTCATGGGGATCCTCCCACTTCAACCACTCAAGCTTGGGACTACAGGTGCATATCACCACACCCTGCTAATTTAAAAAAATTTTTCTGTACAGGGAGGTTTCATTATGTTGCCAAGGCTGGTCTCAAACTTCTAGCCTCAGGCAATCTTCCCACCTTGGCTTCCCAACGTGCTAGGATTACAGGTGTGAGCCACTGCGCCCGGCCTCTATTTTTTTTTTTTAAGTCAAAAGAGACTTAAACACAGAAACAAACTAAATTTGTGAAGGCTACCACAATTGAACAAAATATTCTGATTAAAAGTCCCTATATGCTCTTGCCAGAGGTAAAGAATAGAAATATAACTTGACCCAATTAGGACGGAAATATGTAAGAAACAAGTATTTGTACTGAAAGTATCCCTTTTCTAGACCAGCCTTACACTGAGATAACAATATCTCCATAATACCTTTAAAGAATGAGAGGCTGATTCAAGCCACAGTCCACAGGGATCAATTTACTGCCAGTCAATTTGCTAAAGACCATTTAGCTAGCTATATTCAAGCCTAGAATCTTTTAAAAAGCCAAGTCAGCTCTGAGTATGTGCTGGGCTTTTTCATTATGCTAGTCTTCTACGTGAAGCACTAGACCAATAAATATTCAAATAAATTAACTGTGCCAGTAAAAAGTTTACTGTACTTAGTCATTTGAATGCAGAAATAGTAATTTTAACAATCTGTGCACAATTCCATGTTACATTGTGCAGGCCCAGTTCAAACCCACTCCTGACACCCTACAGCTATAAATTATCTCTGGAGCTTGAAAGTGAAAGACAGGCCAGGTCTGAAATAGCACAACAGTTGGACAGTTCCAGCTTCAAGAAGACAAACCCTGTAATAACCTAGATCCAGAGCCTTCAGAAGGAGTCTAACTCACTGTCCAAAACTGGGGGGAAATCCCTTCCAGAAAACATTCTTCTTTTGAAAAATACACTCTTCATTGTTATTTCCTAAATATACAATTAAACACTGGAGTGTCAAAGGCAAAGCAGAAAATAGAGAATGCTAAACAAATAACCAGGAACAAGCTGAACCCTTCACGACTGAATGGTCTTGGAGAATAAACAGGGTACCTTCCTCCTCGAAGTCTGGAGCTCTGGGTCCCCTTTCTAGAAGCAGCCCCTAGTGCTCGCAGGGGGCTCTGGCATACACAGAGAGGCAAGGTAACTGATTCTTTCCCTATTTAAGACTCCTCCTTGGGGACTTTTTCTTCATGTAAAGCAGCAGTGTTCAAAGAGCCAGAGCTGGCCCATTCCCCCACGGTAATAAATAACATAACCACGCAGAACATTCAAAAACACTGCCCAACGCCGTTAATAAATACAGGACAAATATACAAGGTTCAAAGATTAATAAAACACCTCGTTCCCTTCATACAACTCCTTGTTATCTGTGAGTGGAAGGATTATGGGAGAATTTTTGTGTCTTTTATATTCCTTTACATTATCCGGACACTTCACAGTAAATACCTATCATTTCTCCTGTCAAGGGGAAAATATTTAAGCCATTTTCCTTTTTAATTTTCTCACTCAATGTGGTTTCAAAGAATGGATAGTAAGTCTAACTGCTTTAACCAGGTTAGTAGTCTTCAAAAGGTAACCTTAGTAAAATTTAAATAGACAAATCTTTCTCCCCAGAAGAAATTCTGAAAGAATATTAGTCTAACATATTTTCAGAAAGAAAAAAAAAATGCTTAAACTTCCTATACATTAAATGCTTGCCTGAGAAATTACACTAATTACAATGAGGAGCCACTCTGTGATCATTAAAAATTACTATGCATTCAGTGCAAGGGGTGATTCCAGTGTTTCTGCTTCCCCATTCTGCTTTCTACTACTTTTCATCCTTTTAGGCACTTACGTCTTAAAAGTGGCAAATTCTACAAAATTAGGAATTCAAAATACAAATTCACAAAAGCCACTTAATTTTAGAAACAGGTCCTCAAAAAGAAAAACATTTACACAATTTCGTGTGAGAACTCAATCCTAAATAAGAATACTGGCGTCCAAAATCACCCAAAATGCAATAATAAAAATATACAGATTCATACTGTCCAGTCAAAGAGTCTCCAATCTAATCATATATTGTAGCATTCTCAAAATTTCCTATCACTTTGTCCCATCTTTTCCATTTTCAGAAATGAAGTGGTAATTCAAATGGGAAACACAGTAATTGTTGTACAGTGTAGCGTGTAAAGTGGTCTAGTTCTCTTCTGTACATCACCTTACCTTAAATACGTGCAAGCCAGATACACTCTCCCGGGGTTGACGGGCCTGCATCTAGTAACTGCGCGCTAAAACTTGTCCAGGGCTACTAGTTCAAAGACAGCCATGCAATAACACTTCCAGCTCTAACAGGTGCCACTTTGAGCAAAAACATCCACAGAAGTATTACAAAAAGAGACAGCACTGGGTTTCAGAAAGCCTGGTGTCAAAAAGGTGATTTCATTCATTTTTAATCCGAGAGAGAAAGTGAACAATTGTCCTTCGATAATCAGTGTCAGGGCCAATGACACGGCTTCCCTTCCTTAAGGTCCACCCAAACTGTGACAATTGGCTTACCAACTACGGTCCTTAAAGGCTTTAAAAACAAAACAAAACCAAAAAAGCTATCCTCCCCGGCACAAAAAAAAACACCCAAATATTTGTCTTTTTCTTCTTTTGCCCCTTCCATCAAGTAATGAATAAGAAAAGAAGGAGAAAATGAATGTGATTGCCTGCTCTTTGGAACAGAAAAACATGCAAAGACTGTAACAATTTACACAAAGAGGTGTTTAAATTTTGACTCTTTTAGACTACATAAATTCAGATGCTTCTCTCTATGAATTAATTAACATTCTACCATTTAATATTTTAAGTCTTAGCAGTGGGTCACACATGGTGGCTGACTGCAGGGTATGGCCTGAAAATTATTCGTAATGACAATTCTGTAACATTATCCCTCACTGTACCAGATTCCTTACCAATGTTTAATAACAAAGCAAAGCAAGGTGTCAATGGCATTTATTACTTTCACACTATGATTTAGTATATAAAACTCTTCCAGGGAAGAGGGTATGGAGGAAGGGGGACAAAAATGGTTTTCTAAGTACTCCTAGGGGAGGAGAGGGAAGAACCCTGGTAACACATGAGTACCTTCAGAAGAATCCAAGCAACAATTGAGAACAAAAAATAGCATACATAATCTCAAGGAAATGCTGGACATAATTTAGGAAAAATGCCACTGGACACAGAAGACCAAAAATGAAGACTAAATGTCCCCAAATTTTTGACATTTAATAAATATGTTTCTCCAGGAACCTGGTGCTCAGTTAATTAGTGAAAGTATATGGACCCAGGCGGTGAAGTTTCTCCCTGGCAGATGGTGCAACAGGCTTCAAAAATAATGGGAAATTTACTTAAAGTTGTCTCCTTGGTTATTGTAACAAATATCTTACCAAAAGATATCAAAGAAAGGGACTGCCATCAGATGACTCTTGTCTTTTATTTACGATGACAGAGCTAAGACTTAGCGAGGCAGCAGGGCCTCCCCACACTTCTGGTCTACCAAGCCAGAGAAGGCCCCCCGGCACCTCCCCTCATGCTAAGCTCCATTCCCAGGCCAGACAAGGCTATAAAAAGCCTGGCCTTGGGCCAGCTGGCAGACCACACACCGGGTATTTTTAACTTAAGGGGGCCTGAGGATCAGGCCAACCCCAGGGCACCAAAAATGTGCAGAGAAGAATAACAACCTCCAGCCAGTATGGTGGTCTACACGGAAGATCCTCTTCCTGAGCTATCCTAATTACTAATGGGTGTTTTAATCCTGATGAAGACATTAAAAGATAACATTTGGGGAAGCTGATAAAAGTGGGTAGATACTTCATTTTGGAAGTGCACGATCACTTTGAAAGACCATATGTAGAGTTATATAAACAGCAATGTGAACACCAAACACTGGCCAAATAAATTGAACTCTTATTCTTTATTCCTGACACATAAGGCTACAGACTTGACTTTTGTTATAATTACTCTAACAGTTTGCTGTTGTTGTTTTTAGTTTCATGCCGGTCTTGGCACTGGGCCACACATACAGATACTGTGAAGCTGTTCCCTTCGATAAAGCTCAAATACAGCAATAGTACAACGGAAGGCTGAGGAGCTAAGGATTATGCTATAACGACTAACTTCATTTTCTGGGTTCATAAGTATTAATTGGAAAGTTCTTTCCGTTTCATTCTTTATTGTTAAAAATTACACTGAAACACAGACATTAGTTATATTTTCTGCCTTAAATGAGCACCACTGCATCTTTCCCTGAGGACTGAAGACGGGGAAAGTCTCTGTCACGATTCTAAATATGAATGCTTAGTATCACCTGTCCAGTGACAGGGCAAGCGGAAAGCCAGGTAGGTGGGGCCTCAATTACAACAGCCTCGCTCTGACTGTTTTATGTACTGGATTCTCCGACAGGCTTCCAGGGAGGAGGTCGAGTTGGGTTCTGCGACTCCTAGAGAGCAAGCCACATCTGCAGAGAGCCGGGCCCACAATCAGAAATTTCTTTTCGGACTAAATATAAGCTTAAAATACTTTACTTAACTTGCCTCTTTTTTTCTCCTAAAAGCAAAGGATAACCAGAAAAATCATGTCTACCTGCAGATGTGCATTAATAACCACCAAATGTAAACACATTCAGGGTATCCTTAACATTTACAACACCAGGATCACCTTCAGCCTCATTAAAATATATCTGCTGTCATCTGCAAGAAACCTCCAAAACTCTTTCCTTCCCATCGTCTATCTCAGCTGGACTCTCCTGTCTGTCGCCCTTCACTGGGGATGTTCTCTCCAGACCCAGACCTGATTTCGCCTCTGGCTGGTGGGAGAGCCTGGCTGGCCTTCCCACTTCAGACCTCCCATTTGCTGGGTCCTAAACACAGCTGGGAGACCCCTTCCCCTGAGCAGCACTTCCTGAGTTCCCTGAAGCTTTTCCTGGCTAATCTAAACAAAGGCCACCCCGCCCTTACATGGCCTCCTCAGGCCAGGTTGCCTGCCAAACAGAGACACTCCAGTAGTGCTGCTTAATTCATTTATTCTTAGGTTTATTCTTAGTCTACCAATTCCTTGAGACACTGAAAACTCTGGCGCATTACCAGATAGCACAGTATTAAAATCTCCTATGTAAAAAATAGGTTGGTTAAAAAAAAAACACAAAAAACTGCTTATTAAAGATGCCTTTGGAGAGGTTTCTGGTAAACAGATCAAACGCTCATGTTTCTCTCTACTCGTTGATGGAACCCCATTAAAATGACAGCAAAGGAATAAAAACAAAAGTACCACAAGGCCAAAGAAAACATGAGGTGAGATGGTAACAGATAAGAGAGGTCAAAAAATTTTTGGAAGGAGAAAAGCAGAAACACAGGTGATAATTAAAGTTTTAATCTGTTCTAGGTGAGAGGATAAGAAGCAAGCTAATTAAAGTGCAGAACCCCAAAGACAAGAATCAGAGGGTGGTGGGGGGCTGGACAGTAGGGAGCAATTCAGAGATCCCCCTTCTCACTCCCCACCCCTCCTGTCGGAAGGCAAGAGGAACTGCCACCGGGAGGGGCCAGCAGCAGGTGAGTCCATGGAAAAGGGGCATTCGGTTAAAACACGTGGGCCCATGCCCCAGTGGGCCTCCAGCTCTCCAGACACCCTGACTTCTGCTCTGACAGTCCATGATGAGTTAGTTACTGGGGAGGGGGAGATAACAACATGTGAGGGTCCGACAACAAGATGGCCCAATCCTCTCCCCACCCACAGCAGCCCCATCCACACATTCTGCATGCAGATCAGTTCTCAGAACTGGCTGTTAACAGATGTGCAGAAAGCGAAGGACCACCAGACATCTCAAGAAGGCCTCTGGCCAGGCACGGTGGCTCAGCCTGTAATCCCAGTACTTTGGGAGGCCGAGGCGGGTGGTTCATGACGTCAGGAGTTTGAGATCAGCCTGGGCAACATGGTGAAACCCTGTCTCCACTAAAAAGTCTCCACTAAAAATACAAAAAAAAAAAAAAAAAAAATTAGCCGGACGTAGTGGCGCACACCTGTAGTCCCAGCTACTCGGGAGGCTGAGGCAGAAGAATCACTTGAACGCGGGAGGCGGAGGTTGCAGTGAGCCGAGATTGTGCCACTGTACAGAGTGAGACTCTGTCTCAAAAAAAAAGCCTCCAACCTTAAAGACTGTAAGACTGTGTAGGTGAAGGGCTAAAAGGAAATACGGACCAGGAACACCGCAGAGGAGCTCTTCAAAAAGAATCCCAACATTATCGTCAGCGAGATAAACCATCGTAGCCACAAAATAAGAATAAGATCGTATAAAAAAGAAAAATTTGGTGAACAAAACAAGTTCGTGGAAAGTGAAACTACAAAAACAGAACAAACATCTGCCAGGAACTAGAACAAAAAAAGCAAACAGATGAAAGTAGGATAGAAAAAAAGTTTCAAAAATTAAAGAATCAATCCAGGACTTATAACATCCAACTAATAAGGTTTATAGATAGTAAGAACAAAGAAAATAAAGATAAGGTAATTATCAAAGAAATAATACCATCCCCTAACAGAAAAAAACAGCAACCAGTTTACTACTGATGAGTCTAGCAAAATGGATGGAAAATACCAACTCCAAAGTTCATCCACATTTTAGAAATCAAGGAAATCAAATTTTTTAAGTCTCCAGAGAGAAAAACAATCAGTGACATACAAAAGAAGAGGCCTTGGACTTCTCAACAGACATGCTAGAAGCTCAGAGGACAGTGGGGAACAACAGCTTTTGAGGGAAAATTATATCCAATCTAGAATTCTACACTCAGCCAATCCACCCATGAAGGCCACCTTTCTGACAAGCAGAGGCACCCACCTCTCCTGCACCCTTCCTACAAAGCTACTACAGAATGAACCCTCCTAAAACGAGGGATTACATAAAGACAAGACACGGAATTCAGAAAACAGGGTTTGAGGTCAAAGTAATTCCAAGAATGGCAGTTAAGGGATGCTTTTCTCGGCATACGCAGCAGGCCAGGAGGGTAATAAAGCACAGAATGCAGAATGTGGCAGGGGCCTCCCAGAGGGATTCCAGCTCTGACCAGGAGATCACCACTGCTGCTGAAAGCCACACAAAATTTAAAGAGCAACATGCAAAGTGCTTACTTCCAAATCAAAGTCTAGTATGGCTGGTCTAATTAAAAGAATTTAAGCCACCTGAATGCATCCCTGGCTGCAAGAGAGGCTGTGAATTTGAGTTCTGAATTCTAAATTATGGAGGCAGAGCTTTTTACGTGTGGACATCTCCCTAGACACAGAAAGGCTATTCAAAAGATGATGGTCATCCACGAACATGAAAAATGTTCACTCCGAGTCTGATTAACTAATGGGTTCCACCATCTTGAGAGGAATTGCACAGTTCTATCAGAGCTTGAGGATAAACTGGTGATGTATACATTTCTTAAAAAGTGAAATAACGGGCAGTTATCAACTCCTGGATAACAGAAAGCTGTAGAGTAAGGAAATATGCTTACAGTCCATGACTCAACTACAGACAGTTATTTTATAGTTATATCAATGTAAACACCAAAAGCTGATTTAACCAAAAGTTATAATATGGAAAGATGATAGAGGGAAAAGGAAATACAGGGCAAGGCAGTCAGTTTTTATTCAAAACTTCACTTCTTTACTTATTTCCCTGTCGTCCTTCACCAGGTTAAACACACCAGAATAAATGCTCAGTGTTGAGTATATTGCCTGAATATTACTTTAGATTTTTGGCAAGTTCCTATCTCCAAAGGCAAAAGTCATCAGCAATGTAGACTGCAAAGCAAAATATTAATTCTTTATATATAAACTTAACTGCCATAGAGGTGCTATAATTGCATGATGCACTCTGATATAGAAGAAAATAAGGTTAATAGAAATCATACACCAATTTTAAAAAGTCTACTTATCAAAACAGTGTTTACAGACATACTGCACTTCCATTCTCTCTGGAAACATGGATAGATTATGAATTTTTTTCACTCTGGAAGCCTGAGCCCTTGCTCCAAGTATGAAGAAACAGTTTCTCTTCTTAAAAAAAAAAAAAATCTAACAAGATCCAGCCAGCCTTTAAGCGGCAGCCCTGTGGCTTTCTGAATTGATCCATCAAAGCACCAAAGCAGAACAAAGATGAAAGGAAAATTTGGAAGCAAGAAGGGAAGAAAGCTAGATTCTATGCTCATAATCATATGTAAACTGAAAATGTGAAAAACTCTGTAAAATTCACAAAGACCCCTTTACAATCTAATTGAACTTGAAAAGCACACTCTACCAGCTCCCCAAGAACACATACCTCTCTCCCCAGATCCAGCAAACTCCTACGGCAAGATCCAGGTCTAGGGGCACCTATTCCCCACCCCATGCAGCTTCAGGTGTTCCCAGAGTATGGTCCATAGATCTTGACCCAGCACTCCTCACACTGCATCCAAATACCTGGTACGTGTCTGTTCCCATGATGTACTTTGAGTTCACCCACTTAGGGCTACCAATAAACATCTGATGACAACTAAGTGAACAAACTATCAAAGACCTTAATAATATTCTCTCAATTTCTTCAACCAAAACAATAGCTATGGATAGCAATGGATACATGAGATAATGGCATTTATCTAAATGCAAAATATCAATTTTTAAAATTTAGTAAATACATATCATTATTAGAATCGGTCTGGATTCACATACACAGCCTAATACTTCCCCTACATCCCAGTCCTTATCCCAGCCCAGGGGTGCCCCTCAGTGTTACCACAGCCCCAGGGTAAACATCTCTACCTGTGCGCACTACTCAGCATATCTCTCTGCAGAGTGTCCCTGCCATGGTCCTCCGGAGCAAAGCCCCAGTTATGGCCGTCTTGGTATTTCCCCATGACTAGTACAGGACTAATCACACTGTGGACATTGAAAATACATGTGCTGAGTTAAACTCAAAGTAAGTAAGCTTAACTTACAGTAGGAACTGTTTTTCTTTCCAGTGAAACACTTTTTAATTCAAATAATTGTATTTTAAAATAAAACTTTGCATACTACCATAAATATAAAATAGTATTACTTGTCATAAACAGAAGATTACCAGAAAAAAATGAATACCATGAAGAGAACACAATATGGTTACATTCTAACCAGATGTTGATGCTACCCAAGGCATAGACGCCTGTTCTTCAGAAAAAGGAAATGGGGTAGGAGGCACTATGAAGTGTTGGAAGGGTGCTACGGCATACTGACACCAATGAGAGAACAACTTCCCTGCTCTGTGACTCCAGGTTACGTAATGCTGTGTCTCTGAGCCACCCAAAATGACCTTGCCTAACCCCAGTGGAGTGTGTTGCACATATAGCAATGCTGGGCTGGAGGATCTTTAAGGCTACTATCTACTAGAAAAGCAGAATTCTCAACTTAGAGTTTGTATGCACTTGGGCTACCTAACCTTTGTTTCCCCACTGGCAAAGTGAGTAGTATTACTTACCTCATGGATTTGGCGAGAATTATAGGAAATGGTGTACGGAAAGGGTTTGGCAAGATTCCCTGACACTTAAGAGTCTCAGTAAATAACAGACCAATGGTAAAATCCTGTTTCTAGTGTAAAATGGTACAGCCACTATGGAGAATGGTTTGGCAGTTCCTTAAAAAGTTAACATACAGAATCACCATATGATCCAGCAATTCTACTCGTAGGTATATACTCAAAATAATTGAAAGTAAGTATTCAAATAAATACCTATACACAAATGTTCACAATAGCACTAGTTATAATTCCTAAAAGGTGGAAACAACCCAAATGTCTATCAATGGATGAATAAACAAAATGCGATGCACACATCCAATAGATTTCATTTAATTTAATACTGATTTAACAACAGATTTAATTTAATACTGATGAGTCTAGCAAAACAGATGGAAAATACCAACTCCAAAGTTCATCCACATTTTAGAAATCAAGTTTTTAAAGTCTCCAGAGAGAAAAACAATCAGTGATATACAAAAGAAGAGGCCTTGGACTTCTCAACAGACATGCTAGAAGCTCAGAGGACAGTGGGGAACAACAGCTTTTGAGGGAAAATTATATCCAATCTAGAATTCTACACTCAGCCAATCCACCCATGAAGGCCACCCTTCTGACAAGCAGAGGCACCCACCTCTCCTGCACCCTTCCTACAAGGCTTTATTATTTTATTTATTATTATTTATTATTAAGCCATAAAAAGGAATGAAGTGCTGGTACGTGCCACAAGAGATGAACCTTGAAAACAGTATGTTAAGTGGAAAAAGCCAGACACAAAAGGTCACATATTGTATCATTCTATTTACATGAAACATCAAAAACAGGTAAATCCAGAGGTAGAAGGCAGGTTAGCCATTGCCTGGGGGTAAGAGGGACAACAGAGAGTGACTACTTAAGGAGTCCAGGGTCTCATCTGGGGGTGGTGAAAATGTTGGAACTAGACAGAGGAGGTGGCTGTACAAAACTATTCCTGCAGTAAACATTACTGCACTGTACACTTTTAAGGGATTAATGTTATGTTATGTGAAATTCCCCTCAAAACATCCCTCCAAGTGTGACAGGCGTGGCAGGTAACATTCAATTTCCAATTTGTTAAAGGTCACAAAAGACTTTACGTGAAACGAATATTCCAGTCAAAATGAGGCTACCTTAATTATAATCAGTCTTAGTATTTAAGAACTCAAAGGAACTCTAGTGTCAATGACGAGGATTCCAGCTTTACCAGAATCATAAAACAGTGCGAGCGTGCGCCCAGAGTTCAGGCGCTAAGGGACTGACATGCTTGTTCTAGCACTTAGTAGGCAAGTAACTTTGAACAGCCTGATTAACCCCTTCCCCTAGCCTCCTCATTTGTAAATTGAGGATGACTATATAATAATGCCCATCTCAGAGGCCGTTACATGGACTGGGTGAGTTAATCCATATAAAACAAGCAAAACAAGCAAGTGCCTGACCCAGAGTAAACCCTCAATAAACATGAGCTACTATTACTATTCATAAAATGGAGATGAATAGAAAGATGGCAGGGATTAAAGGAGAACATCCATGTAAAAGGACTTACCATAAGACCTGGCACAGAGATTGCTGTTATTGTTATTGTCATCCAGAGGCAACTTCTCATATGATACAAATAAGAAATTGGGCCCAGAGAGGAGACAATGATGATGATGACAGTTACATGGAGGCACCACATTCCTGTCATTATCGTCATCAAAATTATTTATCTATCATAGATCCTCAACCAGAATAAAGCACACAGCAATGATTTTTAAGAATGCAACCTAAATTTCATTCCTCTACTCTGAGGTGCAACTGTCATTCCAGCCGTAGCCATGACCTCTGCTTTGGAAACAGGCTACGATGCAGTGTATGCATAATGGCAGCAGCCCCATAAAGCATTGTGAAAATCAAGTCTGGGTCCAAACACTCAGTGACAGAGAACTAAAATGCCATCAAAAGCCCTTTCCGGGATCCCAGCACAAACATGGATGTGAACTGTGCCCTCCCCACAGAGGCTCAAAGCCCATCTTACAGGCCCTGTTCTTCCACCATACGTGGCAGAACTCTCTTCCCTCCAGCAGCAAATCGCTAACAGAAGAACATCTGTTTTGTATGTACGGCATCCTAACTACTTGGCGACGTTCTTCAGTAAGCACTGTTGAATGACTGGTGTTGGGATGAAGAACCTAGCTCCCATCACACATACACCAAATCCGACTCAACCTTCTCCAGACCGAGGTATTACACCCAGCACAAGGGATCATTCTGAGACATGCCTTACAGCAGAATAGCAGCCATCTCCGATTTACTCAACGGGGTTAGAATCAGAGAGGAAGAAACATAGATCCCTGATATGACACACACTGAAATGAGCAAGACTGAAAACCACTCTGCTAGAACAATCTCTCAGGCATCAAAATTTCCTTAGGAATCTGAAAGCAGCATTAAAAACACAGTCCCGCAGCTGTCTCCAGGCTTCGTTCTCAGAGCAGCTGGGCACCGGGATTCTAGTGGAAACTATGAAAGCCTTGGTGAACGAGCCCACCTCGGAGCTAACCATGGGAGGCAGATACACGGCTAAAACACACAGACATTTTTGCATCAAGCTGGACAGATTTCACTCGTCAGAGTCTACGATTCAGCAACTTCTTTATTTGTAGTTTGGAAATGTTTGTGAAATGCCACGTAGGGCTCTAGATGATGGGTCCGCACCTGGGGAAAACAGTCCCTGCCGGCCTAGGGCATATGTTCTAATGGAAGCATCAGACGAGTGAGGTTCAGGAGGGGATAAGAGAACTGGAGAAAACAGAACAGGGCAGGAGGCAGTGGGAGTGTGCAATTTTACTTAAGTCAGAGAAATGTCTCAAGGACCTGAGATAGCAAGCCCTGCAAGACCTGGCCAAAAGCCTTCCCAGCAGGAGGAAAAGGAAACACAAAGGTCAGAACAGATGAAAAAGGCTGAGAAAAAGATTTAAAGGCTGAGAAACAGAGGAGGACCAGGTTGTGACCCAGGCGGTGGGCAGGAAGGAGCTACCAGGTACTGAGACAGGAAAACTATAGGAGGTGACACTGAAGAGGGAAATTTTCACACAAGAAAAACTTTGGAACTGTCAAGAACAATTCTGTGTTCCCTATAAAGAGTGAGCAACCAAAAAGTCCTGCCTTCAAACTTTAGAAATCAGAAATCAAATTTGCAGCCTCTCTTGCAGCCTGTGTACATTCACATGACTCAAATTCTTTGTTAGATCACAGCAGAGTTTGACTGGGAAGTAAGCACACTGCATGATGCTCCTTGCCAGACCTTGGTGGCTTTCCGCAGCAGTGGTGATTTCCTGATCAGAGCTGGAATCCCTCCTGGAGCCTCATGCCTCATTCTCCACTGTGTGCTTATCACTCTCATGGCCTGCTATGTATGTGCAGTGAAGCATCCCTTAACCACCATTCTTGGAAGTGTGCTGTGATACATCAGATGCCATGAAGACTAAGGGCCAGTGATGTGACCAAGTTATCACTCTTCCCATCCTTTTATTTTGAAGCTAAGAAGGAAGAAGAACAGGTGAGAACTCAGCCAGAGACACTAGGGCAGAAAGAAGAGATTAGCTCTTTCTGGCAGCTGAAGGGAATTCTAGTATTTCCTCGTCTCCCCAACTGCTATGATTTGAATGTATTCCCTAAATTTCATGTGTTGAAATTTTAATCTCCAAATTCATATGTTGATTGGAGGTAGGGACCTCAGAAATCAATTAGATAAGGTCATCAGAATGAGGTCCCTAACAATGGGACTCATGGCTTTATGAGAAGAGGAAGAGAGATCTGAGCCGGCGTGCTCCTACCCTCTCACCCTGTGATGCCTTCCACCAAGCTATGAAGGAGCAAAAGGCCCTCACCAGAGGCCAACACCATGCCTTTTAACTTCTCAACCTTCATAACAGTAAGAAATAAATTGTCTTTCTTTATAAATTACCCAGTCTGTGATATTCTTCTATAGCAACAGAAAAGAAACTAAGACACTAAACATCAAATTTTGGCCAATTACTGAAGAGTAAGATCTTGTCGTCCCCATGACCCCTAACGAATGGCACAGGACCCACAAGTAGGAAGAAAAGAAGGTAGGCCCTATTTCTCCATAAAGCCCAGGACACTGAGGAGAACCTCCAGAGATGTAAATCCTTAAGATGTCTGGAAAATGACTATTGGGATACCTGAAGATCCTACTGGAAATCTCAAAGTAATATACTAATTGAAAAAAAGGGGGCCGGGTATGATGGCTCATGCCTGCAATCCCATCAGTTTGGGAGGCCAAAGTAGGTGGATCACGAGGTCAGGAGATCGAGACCACCCTGGCTAACAAAGTGAAACCCGTCTCTACTAAAAAAATAAATAAATAAAAAAAAAAATAAGCCGGGCATGGTGGTGGGCACCTGTAGTCCCAGTTACTTGGGAGGCTGAGACAGGAGAATGGCGTGAACCTAGGAGGCGGAGCTTGCAGTGAGCCGAGATCAAGCCACTGCACTCCAGCCCAGGCCACAGAGCGAGACTCTCTCAAAAAAAAAAAAAAAGAAAACAAGGGAAGCCTCCTTGTTGGCTGACCCTTTTAAGAAAGCATCTGAGGTCACAGATCCCATAGGCCAATAATTATTCTGGCCTTTTTCTTTTCCCAGTTCTCTTTGGAAACAATGATTATGATACTGATTATAAAGGAACATCTAATCCTTACTTAGAGCGTTTTTTTGTGTGTGTTTTGTTTTTTAATTATTACACTTTAAGTTCTAGGGTCAACTCTGTACAACGTGCAGGTTTGTTACATAGGTATAAAGTACCATGTTGGTTTGCTGCACCACATTAGGTATTTCTCCTAATGCTATCCCTCCCCCAGCCCCCGACAGACCCCGGTGACTTAGATCGTTTTAAGAGCTATTGCTTTCAGGCATGCTCTCGCTATCACTGGCAGCTCAGGCTGGAAAACCATCCCTACGTAGCTGTCTTTTCTGCGGTGCATCTCAGACTGAAGCTTTCTTCCAAAAGACGTTTGTCTCCAGCTCTCTTGAGGACTAGCTACTACAACTATCCAAGTGAGGCTGGTTATGCCATGTCTCAGGACCATTAAGTAAAACTTAATTACCCGAGCAATGACAGGTTTTTGCATTTTAATTCTAATACCTGCATATTTTTGCTATTAACATTAGTCTGACTCTGTTTCTGAATGTTCGGTGTTTTATAGATCTTGACTTGGATTCCTGCCTTTGACTAACCCTGAAGAGCCAATTCTACAGGTTGGTTTGCTTGGTAGTTACTTAAAAAAAAAGCATGCTCTTACCAAGTCAATATCAATAAAGGGGGATGAATTTGGCTCATTCTTTGGAATATGGTCTGCTTTCTAAATTAAACACATTTCTCCATAAGAATTGGGAAGCTGGGTAACTCCTGCTGTTTATCTAGTGACCAAAATTTTGGGTTGGGGCTATTTAAGTAGGCAAGGGATGTTTGTGTTATACACGCACACTACCCACACTCAGATCTCAAATCCAGGACGTCCCAAACATTTCTAAACTCGAGTCCAGCTGCAGAGCTGCTCTCGAGGCCTGACGAAGCCTGGATTAAGCAAGGCTCGCTGGCTCTGCGGAGGGGTCCACAGGCCACTCTGAGAAGCGAGGCTGCTGCTTCTTTATAATCCCCTACTTCCCTCACGCTCCCACCCATCTTCTTCCTCTGCACCTTCTCAGCTTAAGAGTTTTCTTAATTTCATTCACAACTACAGATTTAACTTTTAAAGTTCCTTTTCAAAACTATAATAAGGGCAAATAGCTTTAATAAGTTTGTTACATGTAAAAATAATCAAACTGCCATAAAGAATTTTTTGCCATAAAGAATTTAACTATTGGCTGACTATTAACATAAAAGAAAAAACTTCTTGCCTTTAGAAAAAAAAAAACCTATTTTCAAATACAAAAACAAAGCCATCTAGCCTACCTCATGGGAGTTAAAGAGTTAAAGTAATGCCTAGAACATAAATCTTGAAACTTATTTCTATCCCAACTTCACTTTATACAATTTGTCCCAATACTGTACAATATATACTTCTTTTCAGAACTACTTAGAAAGTAGCAATGTCTTAAAAATGAGTAATTGCTAGATCTCTCTGCTTTCTTTTGTGATTCCAAGAATGTCAACCTTAAGATTTTCTACATATCAAAAAGGACAGGCTGCACTCTACACATCTAACACATACCAGGTTCTCTCAGAACAAAGACCTTATCTGAGAATGCATTCATTTAAAAAAAAATAATAAAATTAAGAATTGGAAAATAATTTATTAGACTGATTCCAACAATCTGCTAATCTTTGAAGAAGAAACACCTCTTTCTCTTTCAAAAAGAATTTTAAAGAATTTGGGTCAGCAGTTATATTAATACAATTTGTCAAGCATCAACCCATACATTTCACAAGACTGTTGAAATAACAAGACTTTAAAATCTAATACTGAGGCCAGGTATGGTGGCTCATGCCTATCATCCTAGCACTTTGGAGACCAAGGCGAGTGGATCACCTGAGTCCTAAAGTTCAAACCAGCCTGGGCTACATGGCAAAACCCTGTCTCTACAAAAATATTAAAAATTAGCTGGGTGTGGTGGCATGCGCCTATAGTCCCAGCTACTCAGGAGGCTGAGGTGAGAGAATCACCCGAGCCCAGGAGGTCAAGGCTGCAGTGAGCTGTGATCGTGCCACTGCACTCCATCCTGGGTGACACAGCAGGACCCCATCTCAAACAAACAAACAAACAAACAAAAATCTAGTACTGAAATAAAAAGACATTCACTTACTGTTACTTTAAAGGGGAAATCCAAGCTGGGAGGTCTTATAGTCCAACCCTCTCATCTGGCAGAGGAGCACGATGAGATCCAGATTTTCCCGGTATCACACACAGATTAGACGTTAATAGGCAAGGACTCAACCAGCCCAGCTCCTGGTTCTGGGCTCATCTCATTCCTTTGGGTCAGTGGTGAGTTTCTGATTCACCGAGTGGGCCAAGAACCAGCCATCACCACCAAGCCTCCAGAGGGTGTAAGCTGCCCCCGCTCGCTGACGTGGCCTCACTCTAATACCCTGACTCACAGGGCAGTCACGGGAGATTAAGGCCTTCACAGTCAGGTGTCATTGATATGGGCATCCTTAGGCATCCGTGGCAGGATTTTCTTAATGCCCTGGGAGACTCTAACATTCGGCAAAGTTTGAGAACCACTTGTCTAAGATACGTCACTTAATCGCTTTAACTTTCCATTTATCTTGTGGGATTTCCGTTGTTGTTTAGCGTTTGTTTTTCAAGGAGCACTGAAGGGATATGGTTGGTTGATTTTACTGATGTCGACTGTTACCTTTATTTGAATTATTAACATTTTAACAGAAATATCACGTTTAATGTTTCTTTGGTGAAAGCAAATAAATCACACTTATTTAAAATATACTCAAATAATTCAATGCTACCTAAAACACACACTTGTTCGACACCAACCTGGGCAACATGGTAAGACCTCGTCTCTACAAAAAAATTTAAAAATTATCTGGGCATGGTGATATATGCCTGTAGTCCCAAATACTTGGGAGACTGAGGTGGGAGGACTGTTTGAGCCCAGGAGGTCAAGGCTATAGTGAGCCATGTTCATGCCACTGTACTCCAGCCCAGGCAACAGAGCAAGACCTTGTCTCTAAAAATTAAAAATAAAACATACATTTAAGATTTACATCTCAAAAATAAAATAGAAAATCTTACAGATATTTTAGGTTGAAAGTCTATATTGTAAAATACATAGTGGAACTCATGAGTACACGACAAAACAGTATAAACTACCAGCAGAGAATAGGCGCTATATACTGTTTATAAGCTTAGAAAATTGAGAATAATGTAAATGTACAGATAAAAAACAAATGTATCAATATAAACATCCTGATATAAAAGTAGCTTTCCAAATTAAAGTGAAATCATCTCACATTTTCTCATTAAACTTTCAGGTAAAATCTGATCTCTCACTTTTAAGAAAAAGGCTAAAGATTTAAAAATCTGTATTTAACCTGAAATGTGATCTCTTCTAATATATCGTTCTAAGAATGTCACAATTCAAACATGTTTAAACCCAAATACAATATAAAAAGTAAACAAAACCAGTTAGGTATTATAGGAATTTACAAATCTTTTCAAAAATATTTCCTTCTGTTGTTGTTGTTGTTGTTTGTTTGTTTGTTTTTTGAGAAGGAGTCTTGCTCTGTCGCTGAGGGTGGAGTGCAGAGGTGCGATCTAGGCTCACTGCAAGCTCCACCTCCCAGGTTCACGCCATACTCCTGCCTCAGCCTCCCGAGTAGCTGGGACTACAGGCGCCTGCCACCATGCCCGGCTAATTTTTTTGAATTTTTTAGTAGAGACAGGGTTTCACCGTGTTAGCCAGGATGGTCTCGATTTCCTGACCTCGTGATCTGCCCACCTTGGCCTCCCAAGGTGCTGGGATTACAGGCATGAGCCACCGTGCCTAACCCAAAAATATTTTCTTACTACAAAACTCCATCTACAGGGAGCTTTGGCATCACAGCCAGTAGCATCTGCTCTCTACTTGGAAGCAGAAATGTGAGGTATAAATGTATTTTGCTGGTAAACCTTAAATACTTTCATGTTCACTGCTGAAGAACAACTGAGGAAACCACCACAAAATGTGGCCAACAAAAGGCCATTATTTATAAAAATCTGCAATCTGCTGAGGGGCCTCCAGACATTTCAGGTGCACAAACAAATCAGCTGGGCTCCAAGTCTCCTAGTACAGAACATGAATGTATGAAAATGCTGTAAATAACACAGTGAAATTTCACAGCATTTCATTATTTTACTGGCCAAAGTGTTCACTTTCATTTTATTTGTGTGTTTATATATGTATATCTACAAATATGTTTAACATATAAATATACATATACACATATGTTTCATTACAGGAGAATGCTATTGTCACATGAATGTTGTTTTTTATACACATGTGGGAGCATATATGTGCACACAGATATGAATGGGCATCTTTAAGTAAATATAAAGACTATCAAAAAATTAAGAGTCTGAATGTAAAACAGGCACCAGGCACCCATTCCTCTCCATTATACTAAGTCAACTTATCCTTTCTCATCCTGGACACACCATCACAGTTGCAAACATAGGAAGTCTAAGCTCTTTTTTAGATAAAACAAAAATCAAGCCCTGAGTATTGGATTCACATTTAGGATTCAAAGATTGAATCATAATAAACATTTCATGATGAAAAACTCTGGAATTTTTAAGTCTTAAACCAGTCTTCCTCTCCCCATTCATCCTTACTTTTCAGAGCTATCATGCAAACAAACTGTATCAAAACATGGCTTCAATTACATTTCAAAGAAATTTTTTTTTTTTCCTGAATAGATCAACAATATAAATTAACACAGGTGGCAACCCTAGAAATTGCCTGGCTGCCTTAATAACCCCAAAGGAAACATTTATTTTAGCCAAACAATTGTAATGTTTGTCTCCTTTTTAGAAACATCTGCTGCCAAAATAAACATTTGCATTGGAAGAAGTGTTTTGGCTGTTAAGAAGGTACCAAATAAAATGCTTATGTTCTGAAATAAATATTTTACTCAAAAAACATGCAGCAAAATTAGAATACCAATCTTTTTCAAGCCCTCTTCAAGGAAACCTGTTTTGAATTGTTTTTACTTCAATATGAAGTAATAAGTTCAGATGAATCACCTTAACAAAAATAATTAGTTTATATTTAATTTTGCCATTTTCTATTTCAAAACAAGGATCATCTTCTATGTTCCTGCTTTAAAGTTCTTCACAATACAGATACGCCTTTAAAAACTAAAAGTCATGTTTTCCCATCATAAAAGCACGCATGAACTTAAATCTCTCATTTTGCTTTTTTCTTTTTGCCCTGTTTTATAATTCCAACAGGCATATTATCAAACATCTATAAGAATAATTAAAATATCAACCCAATTACAAAAAAACTCAGGGAAAATCTTAGTCCACATAATTGAAATCTACTTGACACAAATAAATAGCTTAGCTTCTGTAAGCTGTTTCTCCTGGGTGCCATTTTATATGAAAATATTATTTAAAACAAGTTGGCAAAGGCCTAGGTGTACATTTATGATCATAAAGGACAAGAACAATGAAACAAAATCAGCATTCCTGATCCAGCAAAGTATATCTTGGTGTCTTTAAGGTTGGTTTTTTGTTTTTTTTTTTAATCTGAAAAACTCAAGAGTCAGATTCTAGTAACCTCAAAAATTATGCATCTTCTGTATAGCTGTCTAATAGATTAAATCAGCCAAAGTACTTCTGTTAACCAACCCCAGGTCTGAATTCCAGAAGCCTGGAGGCAGAACATTCTCCACAGAGGCATAGAAAATTCATTTCCCCCCTGAACTCAATAAAAACTCAAGTAGACTAGTTTTTAGGGCACCGTGCAAAATTAATCTGTTTAGCCATGTATTTGCCTGATGATGTGGGAGAATCAGCAAGTGAAAGACCACAAATCTAGTTCCAGTTAATAAAGACTAAAATGATGTACTATTATCACATCATGCTTCAAAGATTCAGTCATGAGTATATCTCAAAAACACAATTATCACCATACAAATCAAAGACCACCAGGGTAATACTAAAATCAAACACAGTCAGTGGCCAGTTCCTTCAGACTTTCAGAGACAAAAAAATAAACAGTGATACTCTCCATGTTAAATTTCACATCAGCACTGCAGTTCTTTCTAACAAAATACTCATTTAAAATTCATATCACAGGAGCAGAATGCCAGCCAGGAATCAAACTGTGACCCCTGAGCCAAAGACAACTTACCACTCAGCTGGTAAGTGGGCAACTCAATTTACAAACTTGAATTCCTGCATTTTAATCCTGTGCAGAAATATATGAGCAGTATTAAATGAACTGGATTCAGCTCATTAGAGGTTCACAAACCAAACACAGAAAGTTCTGGAAGCTATCCAAAGCAAAGTCATGCCTAGGTGGTGATGTCCACTCAATAAATACTCAATGTCATAATTATCTTTCAACTTTTTCCCCAAAGAACATTATTAGCCCCAACTACAACAAAGGTTAGCCAATTACATTAATCCTAAGGGAAGATGGATAGGACCAGCAGCCAATCACAGTGCCAGGACCTTCTTTGTGGACAAATTTATAATTATCCAAAATTCAGAAACAAAGCAATTCACTGAAAATTCCTCCACAAAGAACACAGGCTCAAGCTAACAAAATGAATGCATGTGCTCTAATAACCTTTGCTCTAGATCTTCACTATTTTTTTCCATTTCAAAAACTATTAAGAACTGTTCACATGACCTTGGTATTATAAAAGCTGTATGTCTTCTTTAAAATGTTATACACATTCAAAAGTGCATTCCGTTATTTTTAACCTTTTAAATTTTAAAACAAGATACTATATTTCAAAGGTGTATTTAACTAAATGAAAGGGTAAAAAGGCAATACAGATTATTTAGACCTATGACTTTGATTAACTCATTATGAAAGTTCAACACTTCTGCAGCCAGGATATTCAATTTCTTACCAGATATACTATTTTCCTTTCATTATCAGAAAGATCTGTGCTTAATTAGAACTGAGTATTTCTTTTGGTTAGCAGTAAAATATCTAATCTAAAATCTTAATTAAAAATTTGCTGAAATACTTGATGGGCAATCTACATCAATTTGTTCCTTCAAATAAATCTAAGAGTCATTGGATTTAAAAAGTGTGTAAGAGTCACAGGGATTAAATAAATGGAAGAAGCTAAGAAAATTGAGATTACTCTATATATTTGTGTATGTCCTCTACTTTTAGCTTTACACATTTGGGAAAGAAAATAATGAAAAACATTTCCTAGGTAATCATTCTTCGCACACCCTCTCCATTTGTTTGACTCCCACTTTGGGACTGGAAACTAAGTCAACATCTAGAACTTCTAGTAAGACTTAACTCCTTCAGAGACCAGGGAGATCCGGCTGCTTGCCATGAACAGCACCTTTTGAAACTGACTTTTTAATCTTACATCAGGGAAACATGCTGAAAAGCAAGGTGGGGAGACCAAGAGTGGCGAGCATCCACTTCTCTCCGCCTGTCCCACTACTTCTTACTACCCTCCCGCCTCTGCTCTCTTCCTGTGGCCAGAGCATCATCCACAACTATTAGCTCCCACATAAAATCAACAACGGAGTGCAATGGGGACTTTAGCAGCCAGCTGCCTGGGCCGTCTTCCTCTCAACTAAAGGTGAAGTTGCTTTAAAACTAAAATGAAGGAGAGAAAATTGCAACTCTTTCACCTTGCTTTTCATCATTTACAAATTATTTCCCTCTCACAATTAGCAGCCACAACTAAAGATTTTTACCCTAGGCAGCAAAATATTGCTGGAAAAAAAGGAATAATGTGGAAAACATTAAAAGAACAATTAAGTATGCAACTGACTGCTAGAATTCTGAGTGGATAACCTTCAGTAATTGAAGGGTGAGGTCTTCTGACAACAGCAAAGGGTGTTCAATCTGCATCTAGGATTCAAAGGCTGAGCTACCTCTATTTTCCCCCATAATGGCCTTAACATAAAAAAAAAATCATCCAAGTGGGAGCAAAGATAAAGAGGAAAGACAGCATTTTATTTCTTATTATATAAATAAAAGACTTATTTTATTTCTTTTTTTTTTTTTTTAGGGTCTCGATACATCGCCTAGGTTGGACTCGAATTCCTGGGCTCAAGCGATCCTCCCACTTGAGCCTCCCGAATAGCTGGAACTACAGGAGGGTGCCACCATGCCATGCTATTATAACATAGACTTATACAATGTCATAATTACAATAAATTTCGATAATAAATTAATAACAATAATAATGAAACAAACAATAAATCACAATACAGATCAAATAGTGTATAAACGAGAAGGCTCAGAAGCAACCTACTGATGAACTGTTCATATACAGCTATGTCTCATGGAAAGTATGATCAATCATTCTCCATATCCACATCAGAGAGAACAGAAGTTATATCTAATTTTTTCCCCCTCAACAAAAGATGTCTGGTCAGATGGCAGCATTTCCTGAGACAGCACTGTCAGGCCCTGTTGTCGGTTGCGGTGGCAGCACTATGGGACGCCCCGGCCTGGGGCAGTAAAATGTGCAGCAGCATCGGCCGACCCCCTCCCTGAGGGTTTAGGCACGATATGGCGATTTATCAATAAGCCTTTCTGGTGCTCCTAGTAACTAAATACCCTAACAAGCCTGAATCTAATTGATTCTTTTCCAGATTTCATCCTTCCTCCAGCCAGCATAAAGGGGTATTCTTTCAAGTATCCAAAAGACTAGGTTTATTACTGCTAGATGGTAAATGGTCATCTAAGGTGACACCATTTGATTCTAGAGAAAAAGAAGGAAAATGTTGGGTCTTTTAAGAGCAGGAAAAGTCTTTTTTAAGTAAAAACACAAAATCCATCAAGACCTAAGAAAACAGATGCACATCAAATCCTCTTATATGAAATACAGAAATCTTTTCCAAAAGGTCCAGAAGAATTTGTTAAGAAATGAAAGCAAAATAACTTTGGGAGACTAAACCTTTTTTTTTTTAATTTTAAAACCTTGATGTCATCCTCATGGAAAAGACCTTTAAAAGACTTGAAAATTCACCTTAAGATAGTCTATTCACAGCTCAAAATCTGACACAGTCTGACAAAAATGTTAGAATGCCAAGTTCACTTTAGAGCTTACATCTGTTATAATCTGCCGCAAATTTATGACACAGTGCATCTATCAAACACAGCTGGTCCCGCTGCCCTTCTACCAAAGAGTATTCTGTCCACTTTAAGAAGCTCACCTTTCCATCTTTAAAAGAAAAAATTATACTTGTGATTATAGAAACAATAAAAATTAAAGCAGAAAATCCGTGCAATGCCCCCTAATTCTCTTTAACATCAATCTCAGGTGGACAGCAAAGGGCAAACACAAAACTATCACAAAAAAGCAGGGGGTCGGTGGACCAGCACAAACCTGCTGCTGAGGGTACTGCATTCCGCCCATGGCCCCAGGAGTCCGACCCTGGATGCCAATTGGATACCGCTGTGGGCCTGGGGGGCCATAGGAACCTCCTGGGTACGGACTGCTCTGCTGAGGCTGAGAATGAGGGTTACTGCCCATGCCATACAACTGAGGTCTCTTCATCACCATTGGATCCATTGGGCTGCCCTGTGAAGACATAAAAGAAGTCGGTTTATTAATTCATTCTTTATTACAAAGGCAGAAATTTTTGTTATGTTAACATATGCATTAATAACACAACTATCCTTAAGTTTTGAAAATATTAAAAACAATGACCTGACAAAAAAATTCAGAAAGGCATTAGGGAAAAAATCTAGATGGATACAAGAAATTTTATTTTTTACTTTTAGGAAGGTTTTAACAAGTAAGAGAGCTCTGGAGTAAACAATACTAAAAAAGATTTTGGACCATAAGCAGAGAGAAAACATTTGCATCTAAAATTCTATTATGCGTACAGGAAAAGAGCATGATAGTTAAGCTCACCCACCTCCTTTTAGCTTACTAGTAATAAAAGAGCAGAGGGTATTGAGTGATTAACATTTTCTGCCTTCAAAGTATTCTTAGAACAATGATTTTATTTTACAACTGAGTCTGCAAGTCTTGATCAAACCTTAGTGCAACCGAGTGTTCATTAAAAAGTGAAAAGACAAATTTTAGATCATGCACATGTCCAGGGTAAGATTTTGTTCAGAGACCAGCAGTGTGTAGGGATGAGCACCCAGACTATGAGTCACAGCACCTCTCCCCATGTAAATCAGCATCTTACCAAACACAACCAGTTCACAAGTAGACGCTGAATTTTATTTTTGGTTTGGTGAGTCAGGCCCTGGGCTTCAGGGCCGAGGTCATACAGGAGGGCTAGGAGTGGAGCCTCAGCCCTTCACATCTCGGGGCGTCAAAGGAACAAAGCTATGGGCAGGAAGGCCCTCACCCAGTGCTACAGAAGCAGGCAGCATTCACCCAACAGCTTCTTCCTTCCCTCCTCTGCCCTTCCAAAACCACATATTGATCCCTACTGTGTGCCAGATGCTGCGTTCACACTGAGGTAAGTACACAGGGACTTTCGGGAAGGCTTAAGAATTAGCAGGGTAAGTTGAAGACCATTCGGGCACCATCACAAGACCCTGTCTCTACAAAACTTAAAAACTTAGCCAGGTGTGGTGGCAGGCACCTATAGTCCCAGTTGTTCAGGCAAAGGCAATAAGATCGCTTGACCCCAGGAGTTTGAGGCTGCAGTGAGCTATGACTACACCACTCCGCTCCAGTCTGGGCAACACAGTGGGCCCCTCTTAAAAAAAAAAAAAAAAAAAAAAAAAGAGGCCGGGCACGGTGACTCACACCTGTAATCCCAGCACTTTGGGAGGCCGAGGCGGGCAGATCACTTGAGGTCCGGAATTCGAGACCAGCCTGACCAACATGGTGAAACCGCATCTCTACTAAAAATACAAAAATTAGCTGGGCGTGGTAGTGCATGCCTATAATCCCAGCGACTCCAGAGGCTCAGGCAGGAGAATCACTTGAACCCAGGAGGCGGAGGCTGCAGTGAGCCAAGATCGTGCCACTGCACTCCAGCCTGGGCGACAGAGCTAGACTCCGTCTCCAAAAAAAAAAAAAAAAAATTCCCAAAATAAAGAGCAATAACACGTCCAAGGTGGGAAGGAACAGCACGTACAGTACACAGTGCAGAAGAAACAGCTCAAGGCACTGGGTCAAGAAAGATGAACTGCTTGGTGTGTATCAGGAAATAAAAACCGTCTGGATCCACGTGAAGCACGAATTTGCAAAGAAGATGCTGAAGCAGGCAGAAGCCAGAACATGGGTGAGCCCTACAGGGCATTCTACAGGCTCAGGCTGCCTCTGACAGAAGAACACAGGACTGCTCCCTTGGGCACCCGACCCAGCTGGAAGCAGGTCACGTTGCCCTTTCAGGCAGGTGAGGCTGAGGTCCTGAACTGGCAGCAGTGGTGGGAGGAAGCAAGCCTAGCTCCAAGGCACAGTTAGGAGGGAAATGCGGCAGGATTTGGAGACCGAATGAGTGATGGAAGCCAGGAGCCAAATGAGATGGAGTGTGCAGAGGGAGAAGCCAATCACCGTATCCCCAGGAGTGGGAGCCTTCAGTGGTCTACACAGGAAACTTGAGGCTCTGATATGAAATCCAGGTGAAAATACCCAGAAGGAAGAGACACAATGAGCTGCAGCTTGGGGAGTAAGGCCTGACCTAGAAAAACAGGTAGAGAAGTCAGCAAAGAGGACATCCACTCCCAGAGAGCGGGGATTTTCTCTGTTTTATTCACTATGATATCTCCAGGGCATAAGCTGAACAGTGTACCCAGCACATTAATTGATGAATTAATCAATAGGAAGCAATAAAACCCATGAACTTTATTTAGGAGGAATATATGAAAGGAAAACAATGGGTAGTGAACAGAATCCTAGAGAATATCACCGCTTAAGGGAAAAGGGAAAATGAACCCACAGACAAGCTGGAAGAATGGTCAGAAAATGTAGAGACTCTGGAGAGTGTGGTATTACACGAGGGAAGGGAGCCAGGTGTAGCAACGAAACAGGTGTACCAAATGCAGCCCAGGAATGCAGTCAGGTGAAGGGTAAAGGTTTCTGCTATACTCGACAAGAAGGCCACCGCTGTGCTTGGCAAGGACAATCTCACGGCAGAAATGAGGGCTGAGGCTGGAAGAGGAGGAACGGAGGGGAGGTGAAGACGGAAGACAGGAGCGCAGACCCTGAGAACTGCCAGTCCTCCCTTCCACCGGCACTCCCACTCCAAGGCTGCATGGGTCCTTCCCATTCTCTTTCTTCCTCAATATTCTGGTGTTCACTTTAAGGATTTGGTGAATCCATTCACCACACATTTACTAAGCACCTACTGTGTGCGTTGTGCCCAGCACTGGAAGCAGAAAGATGAACAAGCTTCCATGTCCTGGAGATTCACTGAAGGAGACAGACTGAACAGGTCGCAGTGCAACACAGCAGCCATCCAGAACGGACAAAGTACCAAGGCAAGGCGAGAAGAGGGTGTCTCACTGGGTCTGTCATGGATGGGTTTTAACAAAGGCTTCCTATAGGAAATACCTGAGCTCAGCCCCGAGGGATCCACAGGAATGTGCCAGGAACCCATCTCAGCTGAATGAAGCTCTGTGGAGGACACAGGAGGAAAGAGGGTGCTTTGCTCCAGGACCCACAGCCTACAAAGAACTGTTCTGCTCGAAATTCACCATGTGATGCAATTTTAAACTGTTACTACTTTCACCAGCCAAGACAGTGTTTGGACTTAAAATGACAGAAATTAAATGACAGTACATTTTTTGCCCAAACAATATACTGATTTTGCACAACCTGAGTCACCTTCGTAATTAAGTGTACAAACATATATGTTGATATATCTGTAATAAAACTAAAATCTAGGGCTAAGAATTCATTTTCTCATAATTATTTAAACTAGAATTTATGCCTGATAAAAATAAAATGTGATTATTTTCTAGATTTTCCTGAAAAGGGTAAAACTTTTTACGGAAGTATGAAAATCAGGGCTGAGTTGGTGATTTCAAAATCAGCCAACTGAATGAAGGGCCTATGGAGAGGCTGAGTAAATCAAATTTCAGGCTAAATTTCCAATACGGGGCCCTGAGGCAGTCCTATCTTCACATTCAATCTAGACAGCCCAGGGCATAGGAAACGTCTACTTATTTCTCTTCAAATAGTGCACGACCAAAACTGCCTTAATTAAAGCAGAAATGTTGAACGGGAAAATGACTGGAATGTCTGTTTTAATGCTATAGATAACAGTGCAGCAAATTCATCTATCAGTGACTAAAATTGTTTTGTAATATCTGTCTCATCACTGCCATCAACTCTCACAGTCCTACTTAAAATTCAGTTAATTTGCACCATGTCAAAAATGTTAGCTTAACCCTGAGATTTCTGAAAATTGAAAGCATGAAATACACAGATTATCTGAACCTCTCAAAATGCATCAAATATCTTTCAACGAGACTTCAGATAGAAAAACAGATACTCATACAGTGCAAATTATTTAATTTTAACCTCTCCTTATGGCCTATTATTAAATATTCATCCACAGTCCAAATCCATCCTGCTGTATACTACTCTCACTATTTTGAGCATTAAAAATGTACAACTGAGGGTCTCAACTCTTGCTTCTCACTACTAGTCCCTTGAAGAAACCAAAAGCTGGCCGGGCACGGTGGCTCACACCTGTAATCCCAGCACTTTGGGAGGCTGAGGCAGGTGGATTGCCTGAGCTCAGGAGTTCAAGACCAGCCTGAACAACATGGTGAAATCCCGACTCTACTAAAACACAAAAAAATTAGCCAGGAGTGGTGGCGGGCACCTGTTATCCCAGCTACTCAGAAGGCTGAGGCAGGAGAACTGCTTGAACCTGGGAGGCAGAGCTTGCAGTGAGCCGAGATCGCGCCACTGTACACTCCAACCTGGGCAACAGAGCAAGACTTCGTCTCAAAAAAAAAAAAAAACACACAAATCTAGGACTTCTGGAAAACAGAAAGGCCAAGCTGCTGCTCATATTCACATCTAATCTGAAGCAATTTTAAGTTTTTTGTTTTGTTTTGTTTTTTAAGACAGGGTCTCACTCTGTCACCCAGACTGGAGTGCAGTGGTGTGATCTCAGCTCACTGCAACCTCCACCTCTCCGGTTCAAGTGATTCTCATGTCTCGGCCTCCCGAGTAGCTGGGATTACAGGCACATACCACCACACCCAGCTTACTTTTGTATTTTTTGTAGAGACAGGATTTTGCCATGTTGGCCAGGCTGTTCTCAAACTCCTGACCTCAAGTGATTCACCCGCCTCGACCTCCCAAAGTGCTGGGATTACAGGCATGAGCCACTGTGCCCGGCCAATTTTATGTATTTTTTTAACATTTATCCGGGTATGACCATTTTCATTTCTCACTGAAACTTTATGTTCTATCAGCGTTATCATCCATATCAAAAACTGTTCTCAACAACTTCTCTAAATAGGTTATCCAAGCATGTTTTCATTTCTAGATGGCATTCCACAACTGCTGCAGCTTGAGTTTCAATTCCAGAAAATAAGACAAGTGCTGTGAAGGCCACAATATATACACCACCATTTTCAAAGAGCTCTTAACCTAACCAGTCTGGTTTTAGTTACTTGGCTTTTAATGAATTTTTTTTTACTTGATAAGACTTTCTTCCTCCTTATTCAAAGTAAGCTTTTGGATGTACATGTAAGTAGGAGTTATTCTCTCTCTCTCTCTCTAAGGAAGAAATACATTGTCTATTTTAAAGAAATGTTTGTATACAGATTCTTCTAAACGTATTGGGTAGCACAATTCAGCTGTATTACATGTTAAATAGGCTTTCAGAGGCTGGCCTGGGAATCCAACTATCCTTTTTAAGATGAGCCAAGTTAAAGGACAACTTGCTTATATACTTTCAGCATACTTTAGATATACTTTATCCTTTTCATATTTAGATAATCTGTTATCACACTTTCAGAGTATCCCTACACATGTATTTGTAGTAAAAGGTATCTATGTAATTGTATTTGCTCCTAAATATCAAGTTAAGGACATAGTTTATTAGCTGTCTTTAGGAATATCATATTTTGCTACTTTTTTCAGCCCAATTCCTTCAACCACAAATTGGAGAAACGCTTCACAAAAAAAAAAAAAAAAAAAAAAAAACCCACAGAAAGAACTATCAAATCTTGTTGATCTAAAATCATTTCTAACCATGTGGATTAAACAAGAGCTGATAGAAACGAAAACTCTTCCCCCTTTTGAACCATTGTTTGGGAAACAACATTCTCTTACCAGTAACTAAAGAAAACTTTCGTAATCTGTTCTAATCTATTTCTCTCGCTCAAACAGGGCAGGGGTGTTTAATCACGTCTGCAACTGTATACTGAATGGCACCGCCCAGCAAGGCAGCAGGGGCTCTGGATTCAGAATGGATTCACAGCCTTGTCCCACCAGGGACCTTGAGTACACTGTGACTTTATTTCTTAGTTTTCTCATTCACTAAAGGAGAAATAAAACCCACCTTGCAATTATTATGAACATCAAATTCATCAGCGCTATAAAGGCTCGCAGAGGTCACAGAGGCTATGGCAGCACCTGGAGCCCAGGGCCCATCTACTCATTGAGAAAAAATGGAACAGCCCAACCGTACAGAAGTAGAGAATCCATGGCCCAGCCGTAACAAACCAACACAGTGGACCACACGCGGGCATGGAGAGGACATGTCAGGTAACGTGCCATTTCTTCAACGCTGATGCACACGGATCACAGCCATGTGAAACAATCTCAATAAGGATCGGGGTCAGCCACGGTGGCCTGTAAATAGTTGCTGTCATATCGGGAAGCAATCTGTGTTTACTTTTCTGTGATGGTGTCTAAATATAGCTCGGAATGCCTCTGTTTTTCCCTGAGCATACTACAAACACTACTCTGGCCCTCCGTAAAGGGAGAACAGGAGGTGGATGCAACACGGCCATCTAGCCTGTCTTCCGCCCTCACACACCCGCCTGGTCACGGCACACACACAACGGTGGGTAGTGGGCACCCACTCCACCTCACCACAGAGGTCCCCCACCACGTGCCAGTGGCACCACACTGAAGCCACCGTGGGACAGACTTCAGAGCTGCTGTACACACCTGCAGAAGACACAAGTAAAGACAATGATAATACTGAATGCACACTCTGGTCAGGTTCTTCTCCTAACGGCATAAAAACCCGTTAATGGCAAAAGTAAGAGTGGGCACTAAAGACTCTCCCCTTGTTTCATAACAAGTACCTACTCCTCTCCAAGCCAGAAAGAACCAAGAATCTCAGCTACCACTGCCACCACTACTGCAGAATGTAATCGCCAAAGAGATTCTCTCATGCCCGATGACACAAGAGAGGCTTGGGGTGGCAGGCCTCAGACCAGAGTCAAGTCTCCCGCCTCAGGTCCACAGTCCCTTCTCTGGTCTGGTGCTTCTACACATGATCATCAGACTGAAGTAGGAAAACATGCAACCCTGCATCTAAAACCACTATGTTTTTTACTTCAGTGCACAACAAAATAGTGCCTGCTTATTAAGGCTTGAACTAACACGTTGGAACTTCGAATGTGAGTATCAACATATTCAAGAACTTCCTAAATCTCGTAACAAGTTCTTCTTTTGTCAATACAGGAATATTTGCCACATTTTCCAATGGTACAGAAAGGATCAAGAAATGGGATTCTAAGATATTAGACAAGACTGGCCACTCATGGTGGCTCACACCTGTAGTCCCAGCACTTTGGGAGGCTGAGGCGGGCAGATCACTTGAGGTCAGGAGTTCAAGATCAGCCTGGCCAACATGGTGAAACCCCTTCTCCACTGAAAAAAAAAAAAAAAAGATATTAAACAAGGCAGAAAAAGTTGTTTTGTTATTAACTCTAAGAACTATCAAATCATTGGTGCCCTCTAACCATGACATCATTAGCAATGTTGGGGGAGAGACCTCAAAACACTCATAACTGACTTAGAAATATGACCACTGCCTGTGTTTTTGGTCTTGGTTTTGGTTTTCTTAAGCAAGATGCAGAGAACATATGTATTTGTGGAACCACGGAATCCCCAATTTAGCATACAGTGTCAGAGGAGTTCACGGAATCCACTCTAGAAACCCATCCAAAGATCCCAGACTTACATCATCAAATAATAACAACATATGCTATGCATTTCCAAAGCACTTTAATATATTCTCACATGATCACAATTCTTAAGACACCCTGACCAAAGATTCAAAGATTTAACAATGTAACTCAGAATCTTAGAACTGCAGAGAGCCTCACTGGTCCATAAGTGATGTACATACAAATCCTTTCAAAACATCTACAATGAATGTTATGAATTTCTTCCTCCTATGTAACAAAAGTTTGCTGCCTGTCATTTATACCCATTGGTATTACTTGGGTCTTTTGGTAGCATATTTGAAGAGCGCTGTAAGCTATTTCCCTTTTCTGTGTGACATACACCCATTCTCAGCCCCCTCAACACAAAAGGTATTATGGGGGTTTGGGGGAGCCGTTCTTGCTTCCTTTCTCCAAGAACCTGCACTGCTAACAATACAGTCTAAGAGCTCTGCACTCTTGGCAGCCCCATCCCCACCATCAGCTGACTAAACGCCACCTCCCCATCTCCGATCAGACACTTGGTGAGCTGACCCTAGTAGAAGTTTGTCTTTATCTCTGCTTGTTTGCATTTCGCTTATTTCTGAACACCATTCTACCAGGATGAGATTGTTTTACAGATCTTGATTTGGCTCTAACATATTACAGCAACTGCATTTTGTAGCTTGACATCAACCATCAATGAAATCAGCATACTATTTCATCCAAGTCTTCATCAATGAAAACACTGAAGCGGTGTTGAGGGGAGACAGAGCCTTGGACTCACCACCAAAGCCATTCATAAAGACTGATATTTAAATCCAAGCATCAGCATTCTTGAAGCAGATCCGAACAGAAACCTTTACACCGGTTCCCAGGAAGCCTCCCATTCCTTTACTACTCTTGCTATGCAAGTACAATACTGTATATTTGCCTTTAGGTGACCACCTATTGACCACTTCAGATTCCTACATCTTTTCTAATATAGAAAATCAATCCAAAGTTTAGAAACATAATTTGAAGAAAAGGTTATAAGGGAGCAGGCAGGGGGTTTCAAGTCAGACAAACCTGGGTGAGAATCCTGCCTGTGCTACTTATTAGCTATGTAAACTTATGCTATTCAACAGAATACAATCATACTCACCTCGCAGTGTTGCTGGTGGATTAAATGAGATACCACAGGATTTATCACATAAAAAGAACTTCCTAAATTTCTTTTCTTCTACTCTTAACAAATTAGTAAATTGAAGTCAGAACTAAACCACTCAATAATTCAATCTACATATTTTCCTGTCTCCCCAGCAGACTGTTAATTTCAAGGTGAAATTTTTGTCTTACTCATCTTTGCATACCTAGCACTTACTACAATGCCTGGCATAATTAACATTTGTTGACATGAGAAAGGAACGGCTTCCTCAATACCACATGGCCGCTTAAACAGCAGGGCTCTAACTAGAATTTAGGCCTCTTGATGACCACAAGATAGAAGAGGTAAAGACCCTTCTAGTCTCCCCTCCCTGCAGACAATGCTTCACTTTTCACAAGTTCACCCAGACCACGGCTTCCATCACTTCCCCACGCTTCTGTCTCCCACATGCTGCTTCCCTTGGCTGCTTCCTCCAAGCCCCAGAACTCTGCAACATTCCTGCCCAGACATCCACAGGCTCCCCTCTGCCTCTCTCTGACCTCAAAGACACCCCATCCACCCAGATGTCCAAGTCAGAATCCAGGACACGTCCTGACCCCTCCTCTCCTCTCCACCACAGCCAGCTCCTTACCAAGTCAATCTGTGGGACTCACCATCACTGCCCGCAGGAAATCTCCCTCCAACCACGCTGGCCTGCACGGGGCTCTAGAAAACCCACATATATTCCACCACCGGGCCAACCACGCTGGCCCGCACGGGGCTCTAGAAAAACCACATATATTCCACCACCAGGCCAACCACACTGGCCCGCACGGGGCTCTAGAAAACCCACATATATTCCACCACCGGGCCAACCACGCTGGCCCGCACGGGGCTCTAGAAAACCCACATATATTCCACCACCGGGCCAACCATGCTGGCCCACACGGGGCTCTAGAAAACCACACATATTCCACCACCGGGCCAACCACGCTGGCCCGCACGGGGCTCCAGAAAAACCACATATATTCCACCACCAGGCCTTCAAATATGCCATTCTTTGACCTAGAATGAGCTCTGCTCTCCTCCTGCAGAACTCAGCTCCAACATCATGTCCTTAGAGGAGCCCTCCCTGAACTCCAGGCCTGGGCAGGATCCTCTCAGAGTAACAGTGGGCTGATCTCTGTGACTACTTGATCAATGTCTGTCCCCCAGCCTAGACTGTCCCAGAAGAACAGGAATACAGAAGAGGAGAAAAACAAGTATCAAACCCATCTATAGCTATCATCCAGGTGCTACAGAATAAGTCCGGAAAGGAAGACTATTTTGGTTCCCCAGTTTTTCCTTGATTTTTATAAATTGGCAAAATCTATTATTAGCTTCATCCCCCAAAGCTCAGCAGCTTGTAAGTCAATTCAATGAGTAAATTACTGTCTGACTAAACTATACTTTTAAATTTAATTTAGCAAATGTAATAATTTTATGAACAAACCAAAGGCTATATATATTGTTTATTTTGAGAGTAAATTAGATCTAAAAGGAATACCAAAATAGTAATAGAATATATTTCCATTTTTCCTCACATTTATTACTCTTGCTACCAAAAAAAATTGTAAAGCTTTTATCATGGCTTTAACATTTTCTAACATTTACATCTCTAAGTATACAATATTGTTCATATCAATGTGTCACTACTGACAGCCTAGTAGCAAGCACTTATTTAAAAAGGAGAAATAATATGGTATATTTCCCATACAAATATAGATTCAAATTGAGAAAGAAGCTTTTGTGAGAATATGTCAAAGTTTAACCCCACCACTTGTAGCTGTGTGATGCTGAAGAAAGCTACCACTTAACTTCTTTGCACCTCAGTTAATGGATCTGTACACAAAGAACACCACCACTATCATTTCAGAGCTGTTATAGAACTGGAGACAATATATTCAAGTTATTGGTATATAACAGGCTTTTTTTTTTTAAAAAAAAAAAAAAAAGGATAGATTTTATTATCATCATTATTATATGGAGGTATAATTCCAGAATAATCAATGAGGCATGGAAACCCTCTATTGCTCCATCAATGTGCAGAAGACAGACATTGCTAATCAATCCTAGCATTATTTTCCCTAAGTCCAGTAAGCCTCAGAATCCTTTGTCCTGCAGAGTTGCGGGCAGTTGTGTCAACTGTCAGAATTTGCATAAGCAAAAAGCAATTTGCCATCTCCAGTAAAATGTAAAGAGCATAAAAGTATGTCATCAGGTACACCTGGGTTCACATCTCTCTCCTACTTCTGACTAGCCATGAAACGTTAGGTAAATTATTGAAGTACTCTAAGCTTCAACTTCCCTACCTCTCAAGTAAAAATAATAATACCTCCCTCAATCATTCAAAAGATGTTTAGCGTGATTTGCAAGGATAAACAATTCCAAATACTTATCAGAGCGCTACCTAAAGACAGAGAAGTTACTAATTTCCCCAGCAATCCCTATGGTTGCTACCATGCCTCTTTCCAACTATTTTATCAATATTTTAAATAAACAACTTAAAACTTTTATTAAAGAAAATGCCAATTAAGATATGAAAATTACCAACTGACTTACCTATCTTGGGACAAAGGGTGCTTGTCCTGCTGATACACAGGCTACTTGCCCCTGTTTTTAAAATGCTTTTCAGAGATATGACCCTATTAGATATCTAATTTGCCAGAGCTGTAACTATGAGAATGCATATATTGACTCTTACTGTAATGTGGTTGATTACAGAAAAACAAGTTAACATGACTAATATATGGTCAAATCTTATATTCTAAAAAAAAAAAAAATAGGGCAACTAAACTCAACGTATAAAGGCCAGACAGAATCTTATACTGAAGGAAAGAAGATTGCTATATAGATGCTATTAGGACAATAGACAAAATTAGAATATAGACTGTAGGTTAAAGTATGCAATCAAATCTAAGTTTCCTGACAGTGATAATTGCACTGAGGTGTGTGTAAGAGCATATGCTTGCTCCTAGGAAATACACTCTGAAGTATCCAGGAGTAAAGAAGCGGAATGTATACAACCTACTCTCAAAAATGATTCTGAGAAAATACATTACAAATAAATGATGGATGAACAGATGGATGGATGAACAGACAGAATAATAAAGTAAATGTAGCAAAATGTAAAAATGTAATGCATCAGAATAAAAGGCACATGGGATTTCTCTGCACTATTCTTGCAACTTTGCTGTAAATTTAAAATTATTTCAAAATAAAAGAGTGTGTGTGTGTGTGTGTGCGTGTGTGTGTGTAAGAGTCAGACAAGGTCTTGCTCTGTTACACAGGCTGGAGTGCAGTGGTGCAATTACAGCTCTCAGCAGCCTCAAACTCCTGGGCTCAACCCATACTCCTACCCCAGCCTCCCACATAGCTGGGACCACAAGCATGTGCCACCACATCTGGCTAATTTTTTTTTTTAGAGATGGGGTCTTGCTATGTTCCCCAGACTGGTCTCAAACTCCTGGGCTCAAGTGATCCTCCTGCCTCAGCCTCCCAAAGTGCTGGGATTATGGGTGTGAGTCACAACATCAGGCTGCTTTTTTGATACAGATTCTCCCACTCTGTCGCCCAGGCTGGAGTGCAGTGATGCAATCTCAGATCACTGCAACCTCTACCTCCCAACTTCCAGTGATTCTCCTGCCCACCACGCCTGGTTAATTTTTTTTGTATTTTTAGTAGAGACAGGGTTTTGCCCTGTTGACCAGGCTGGTCTGACCTCCTGACCTCAGGTGATCCACCCACCTCGGCCTCCCAAAGTGCTGGAATTACAGGTGTAAGCCACCACACCTGGCCCTTTTTTTTTTTTTTTTTTTTTTTTTTTTTTTTTACTTAAAGGGCAAATGGGATGAAGTTCCTTACTTTCTAAAGTGCTATAGTTCTAGAATCGTTCCTTCTCCCTCCCTGCCAGACCTTCCAATTATGCTGTGGTATCAAAAAGAATGTGGGCTGTTAGAGATACTTCTCCTTTCTGCCCCATTCTTTGATCAGAAATCTCATCAATAAACGTCCCTGAAGATCAAAAGAAAGAGAGAGGACACAAAGGGGTCCGAAAAATCCAAACTCCAGAAGGACAAATTCAAACAAACACGGTTCGCCTCAAGGTGACAGGCCCTGCGACCCATCAGGCCTCAGCCCGCCCTGTACCCGGACAGCCCTCTTACGCACCGCCAAGCCGACGCCTGAGCACACAACTCCAAGCCCATTTCTAGAACACTCTGTACCCAGCACAGCTGTGGCTGCCCTGTAAACGGAAGAAGCACTTCCAGACTGGGGAAATACCAGTGAGTACAGCAGCCTGCCTTCACAAGGCTCCACCGTTCCCCACAGCTCTCTTATTTAACAGATAGTCAATTTATCACCATCAACTGCAACTCATGGTTTACCTCTGCCTCCTTTATCAGACAGTAAGTTCTTTAAGGCCAGATATGTTCTTTTCCTCACCCTAATTTTCCTCATAGCCCCAATTTCTGACAGCCAGTAGACAACTATTACTGCTATAGTTTCTTTAATAAAAATCCAAAATTAAAGAAACCCAAGTGCATCTTTTAACCCTTACCTCTCTCCAAGCCATCCTTTTCTAAACAATACTGTACTGTCTTCCTACTTGTGTCAAGTATAAGTAATAAAATTATGAAAATCGATACACTGTCTGACTTACAACAGGCACTTAATAAATGTTTGGTATGTGACTGCTGGAAAGACATCCATCTCCTATTCCAAGTGACTTCTGAATTCAAATTATAATGCTCCAAACATACGCATTTTTTAATTTACATGCTATAATGTCACTATTTCTAGTATTCTAAAAACAGTATTTCCCAAAGTATACGAATAGATGTTATTGTAATTAAAGAATGGAAAATGTGTATAAAGCACACACCATTCTTTAAGATTCATAACATATATTAACATTAGAAAAATCTAAAATGTCCTATGTAGAAAAAACTTATTTAACTTGGTTGAACTCAAACCTGTATGGGGAATGTTTTTTAAAGCAGAACACAGGTGGGCCAGGCGTGGTGGCTCACGCCCGTAATCCCAGCACTCTGGGAGGCAGAGGCAGGTGGATCTCGAGGTCAGGAGATCGAGACCATTCTGGCTAACACGGTGAAATCCTGTCTCTACTAAAAATACAAAAAACTAGCCGGGCGAGGTGGCGGGCGCCTGTAGTCCCAGCTACTCAGGAGGCTGAGGCAGGAGAATGGCGTGAACCCGGGAGGCGGAGCTTGCAGTGAGCCAAGACTGTGCCACTGTACTCCAGCCTGGGTGACAGAGCGAGACTCCGTTTCAAAAAAAAAAAAACAGCAGAACATAGGAAAACATGAACTACAATGATATAAAAATGTAAAAATGCATTCCATTTTCACTGTTATCTAGGCCTAGTTAGGTAAACAAACAAGCAAAGTGTCAATAATATAAAGAAAGGTAGAGCTTACCTGTCGATTTTTATATACAGTTGGATAGTAACAGCAACAACAAGGTATGCTGGTCATATATCCTTAGCATTTATGGCAAATTATTAATCAAGTCCCACCTGAAACAATTTGTTAAATTGATTTTAATCACTGGGCCTCTCATGTGAAGCTTTGTATAATCAGCATTTCATTTACAAAATTAATTGCCTGATTGATTCTCAGGAGGCAGTTGCTGTCATTACCCTGCTGTCATAACTTCTGAGTAGGGTGTCACAACATGAAATTCTGACAGTATGAAAAGCACTGCTATTTTAAAAATGGGTGTGGGGAAAAAGGGAGAAAGGAAGAAAACTAAAGAAGTTATATTATCCTTTTCAGCCTAAAAAAGTTGAAAGTGTTTCATGCTAATTACACTCTGTATCAATACCCTTCTGCTAAATGAATTAATATACCAATCTAGCATCAGGGCATGAAGGATTTTTACTATCTTAAAATAATAACTAGAATGTATATGGACACACTCAACAGTAGAAAATTTTACCCTACATTACAAAACATATACATATGTCTGGATATGTCTATATCAAGATAAAAGCAGCACTATCTTAGAATGGCATACTAATTGTCTACTGCTAGCCATTTCAATTTCCCATACTCTTCCTTTCTTAGGCTTTCCAATAAAAAAGCCATGACCAGAAATTTTAGGAATTTACAATGGAGATACAAAATATATCCATTTTATGTATACTCAAAACACATAAGCATGCAGTTTTTCAACAATATTTGAATATTATTGTTATATACACACTTTTATATTGAATTTCTTCTTGCTCACTATTTAATATGTAATAGTCTATTGATAATTGATGGGTCTTCACCTAAAAACTTGTCATCACAATTAACAGAGTTAGAGTAAAAAGCATTTTTTGTATTTAAAAAAAATGAGGTGTACAGAACAAGGGAGGAAAGGGGATTTTTAAAAGTTATTGAGTATCATCCTCACAAAAGTGAAACAGCATTGCCTACAACATCCTATTTCAAGTGCACCCACATAAACATCAAACCAGCCAAAGATTCTACTTTTCTTTACCACAAATCTGCCTTCTCAGAAAGATGCCCAATTCTACACAGGTCCCTAAATCCTGGGACCCCATCTCTCCCGCAAGCTCATGGTTCCATTTCCCACATCCTCAACATTAACTAAAAGCAGGATTGACCACGCCAAGCCAACTTGTTTTCAAAGGCATAATATAACTGCCAGAATATAGAGGGGGGCAGACTTAAAACAACCCCCATTTACTGCAATCCAATTCCAAACACGGCCTCTTTCAAATAAGTCACCTTGAATTTAAAAGAGGCTCCCTGTGGAGACAAGATGTACATTACATTGGTGTTTTTATTTTTGAGACAGGGACTCTCACTCTGTCACCCAGGCTGGAGTACAGTGGCAATCACGGCTTACCTGGCTCAGGTGATCCTCCCACCTCAGCCTCCCTAGTAGCTAGGACCATAGGTGCGTTCCACCATGCCCAGCTAAGTTTTGTTGTATTTTTTTGTAGAGACAGGGTCTTGCCATGTTGCCCAGGTTGGTCTCGAACTACTGGGCTCAAGTGATCCTCCTACCTCAGCCTCCCAAAGTGCTGGAATTACAGGCGTGAGCCACCACTCCTGATGTATTAATATTTTACCTTCCTTTCAGTACATGGAATATTGATTCTTATGTATTCCTTTAAAAATAAATATCACCTTATAAATTTACTCTATTATCTTGTGACCAAAAGCATTTTGTTTGCTGGCACACTGTACCCACTCTTGTGGTGCAGGCTATCGTGAAGAATCCACAGCGCGGGAGCACGAAGGCAGGGTCTGACCAGCACACCCATCCTTGAGATGGTCTGGAGGGCAGGCCCCTCCTGAACCTCTAGTGTTATTCCACTGCAAAAAAAAAAAACAGCAACAGCTCCCAGTTCTTGCTTGGCTCACAAGGATGCTGTAAGTATTGATAAGGTAATGTTTGCAAAGCGCTATAAGCTCTGGAGAGAAAGGTCTTATGAAAGCCTAATATATGTCTAGGGTCACTCCTTAAGTGCCACAAACTGGAATCATTTTGGAGAATAGGGTTCAATAAATTCAAATGCGTATCAATTTAACCCTGTCATTAAAAAAGAATCATATAAAGGGAAGACAGAATAATCTCTTACACACGTGCAAAGGTGGTGAAGACACAATACCACACCTGAACACTTAATTCTAACTTCACTACTTCCTATAACAGGATTCTATAATATATCAGAAATTGTTTAGAGCAGTAATTCTCAAGGGTGAAAATGAATGAATGCTACATAAATAAGAACGAGGGCTACAAGAAGGGTCCAGTTAAAATATACACCAGGATAGGCCGGGTGCAATGGCTCACATCTGTAATCCTAGCACTTTGGGAGGCCAAGGTGGGCATTTTGGCTGAGCTCAGGAGTTTGAGACCAGCCTGGGCAACATGGTGAAACCCCATCTCTACTAAAATACGAAAAAAAAAAAAAAATTAGCAGGGCGTGGCAGGATGCGCTTGTAGTCCTAGCTACTTGGGCGGCTGAGGCAGAAGAACTGCTTGAACCCAGGTGGCAGAGGTTGCAGCAAGCCGAGACAGTCCCACTGCACTCCAGCCTGGCAACAGCACAAGATTCCGTATAAAATATATATATATGTGTGTGTGTGTGTGTGTGTGTGTGCGTGTATATATATATATTCCCGTTATAATTTTCTATTTGGAAAAGGAGGAAAGCTATTTTTTTTATAACATACCACATGAAAGTGGAACTTGATAAAATAATCTCGATTGTTGAGGATCTGTAGGAAAAGTCGAGCTTGTCTTGTCAAGGGAGATGGGGGCTGCAGGCCTGGTCTTTTGGGAGGAGATATCTGAAAAGTGGAAGGGGTATAAGGAAACTTACATTTTCAAAAGAAGGTGTGAGTTGGAAAGGATTGAGAAACAAAGATTTAGATGAAAGCGGAAACAAATTACCTCAGAGGCCATGCCCATTCGTTTATTCATTCATTCAACATTGTTTAAACTGAATAAATATTAATGTACAAGGCACTATGAAAAAGATAAAGTATAAGAAGGTCCTTGACTTTAAGAAACAGAAGAAACAAAAGATGTATACAAATAATACACTGCAAAAATAAGCTTATAAATACCACAGGACAGAGGCTTATAAATGCCACTGTTCTGTGAGTTCAGGGGAGGGTAACCACTTCTTTTTGGAAGAAATGGAAGGATTCATGGGGAATTCATCATTTAAGGTAGATAATAATCAAAAAAATAAATCAGCCTGGGCAACATAGCAAAACAAAAAAATACAAAACTTAGCCAGGTCTGGTGGCACATGCTTGTAGTCCCAGCTACTCAGGAGGCTGAGGACAGAGGATCACTTGAGCCTGGGAGGTTGAGGCTGCAATGAGCTGTGATCATGCCACCACATGCCGGCCTGGGTGACAAAGGAAGACTCTCTCAAAAAAGAGAGAGAGAGATGTAGAAATATCAAGGCACAAATACAGTAACAACAGCCACCATTTAACGAGCACCTCCTGTGCACACGGCACACTATGGGTGATTTACACATGGCACAACCAATGCGAACAAAAATCCTGCAAAGCAGTTAATGATGCCAACCACTATTTTAGTTGAAGGAAATCATCTCCCAGAGCAGGTAATTTGCCCAAGGTCATATTATAATATAAGGGTCATGATGCTTTTTGGGGAAGGCATTTATACCCCAACTGATATCCCTTGAGATAAGCAGAATGTAAACTAGAAGACTTCCTTAGCCTGCTACAGAATGAATTGTGTCCCCCACTAAAATTCCTACGTCGAAAAGCTAACGTCCAATGTGATTGTATTTGGGACTAGCGTCTATGAAGAGGTAACGAAGGTTAAAAGAGGCCATGAGCATGGGTTCTAATCTGACAGGACTGATGACCTTCTAAGAAGAGACCAGGCTTCTGGTACAGGCATGCACAGGCTCCTGCATCCTCTCTCTCCCCCTGCACATGCTCAGAAAGACCATGTGGGCACACAAAGAGGTAGCTGCCTACAAGCCCAGGAAAGAGACCTCAGAATGAAAACTACCTTGCCAGCACCTTGATCTCGGACTGCCAACCTCCAGAACTGAAAGGGAGAAATTCTGTCTGGCATTTTGTCATGGCAGCATAAACAGACCAACAGAAACCACTGCTATTTTTATGAATTATAACACACAACCTGTAGTTATAAAATAAATAATTCTAAAATAAATCCATGGGATTTATGCCCCTGGTAGCCACACTTCTGTGTAATCCTCTCCTCTTGAGTATGGATAAGACCTGTGACTTGCATCTAACTAAGAAAATATAGCAAAGGAAGAGACTTTGCTGACATAATTAAAGCCCCTCCCTAATCACATGACATTAAGTTAAAACAGTGTCCTGGATGGGCCTGACCTAATCTGGTGAGCCCGTCAAAAGAGGGTCCAGGCCTTCCCAAAAGTTAGAGATTCTCTTTCTGCTGTTGGCATTGAAGAAGCAGGCAGGTATGAATTCTACAGCCACCAGGAAATATATTCTGCCAACAGTCTGAGGCGGCCTTCCCCAGCCAAGCCTCTAGATGAGAATGCAGCCCGGTTGACACCTGGATTGCAGCCTCTGAGACCCCAAGCAGAGGATGGCAGCTAAGCCATGCCTGGACTCCTAACCTCCAGAAACTCTGACATAATCAATGTCTGTTTTTTTATGCCACTCAATGTATTGTACAGCAACAGCAAACTAATCCACAAGCGAATACAAATAATATGCACTTCATATAGCTCTTCCTCACTCTTGCCCCTCCCACATAAGACCCGCTGCTGTGCAAAATATTGGTGCTGGTGCTCTCACATTCTCACTGATCAGAAGCCTGAAGACACACGATTCCAGAAATTATTGGGGGCTGGTTCCACATCTTTCAGGCCTTGACTCAAGGATCACCTTTCATGTCAAGTTTGTCTTGAAACCACCAGCAAAATAAAAATGATCAAGAGATCAGAGACCCCTGAGGAAACCTGTGTTCTAAAATTTAGAAGGTTTGGTTGCCCTTGTCTGTTTGTCTTCTGGACACCAGAGGCTGTGAAATAGCAAGAGAGTTTACAAACCAAAGGAGAACACCCCTCTTGCTTTACAAGGGAGACAGAACAAGAGCAGGAATCCAACACAGCTCCAGGAGCTGAGGCAAGTTCCTCAACTCCCCAGGCCTCAATCCCCTCATCTACAAAGCAGGAGGGCTAGCAGGTGGATCTTTGGTAAATGGCAGCTGCTACCATTTACATTTTTATACCCAGAACCTACCACAATGTATATCTGCAGATAGGATCAGTATGACAAAATATTCTTGAGAGGCCACCCTAAATTCTAACTCAAAAAAACAGCAGAAATGCTAGCAATAATACCAATATAGGAAAATGTATACAAAATAGTGAACTGAAAATAAGTAGTTTAAACCGCAACTATTTAACAGTACACACGTATATGCTGACAAGGAATAGAAATGATTTTCAATAGGTACTTTTCGCCTTCCTATACTTCACATGTAAAGCACATGTGAAGGTCACACATGGGGCCTGCTGCACCTGACGGTCTTCACCTCACTCCTGAATCTGATTCCTCAGCCACATGCTATGCCGATTTCCCAGATGATTGCTTAAATCTTCAAGTTCAGAGCTGCATCTCTTTGTCCTTTGCATGCCACCTGACCACATAACTGTGCCCACCTCCACACAGCTGACTTTACCTAGCCTACCATGCTGAGCCTATGTCAGAGCCAAGGCCAGCTCCACTTTCCGGTGGCCCTCAGCCAGGTGACTTAAGAAGACTTTTGAATTATTTTTGAATGAACCAAGGGAAAGAGAGTCCTTTTTTTTTTTTTTTTTTTTTTTTTTGAAAAAGGTAAATCTTCACGTGCTCTTGACAGTGGTGGTGGTACAGGAGCTTCAGATCTGCCCACTTATCTCAAACCTACATCTAACCCAGTAATTCTATGTAATGCAATTGATTCACTAGTATCATTTTACAATTCTGATTGCATTTCTCTAAAATCCTGTTTATTAAGTTGCTTCCTTTAAGCATGCATAGTTATTAAGTTGCTTCCAACTAAATCAGGTATCATATGGAAAGATTACACTGCAACAGTGAAAGAGCACTCCAGGGATTATGTTTCATGTAGATCTCAAAATTCAAATAGGCGAGAATTTTACAACTGTAAAATGTCTTCTTAAAAACAAAGTCAGCTTAATTTACACACAGGATTCTGGATCCGTAAAATGTCAATATCCCATTATAACATCCTGTGTACAAAACGACCACATCTTTCACATAGCACATAAAGCTAAGGCCAGCAGACTCAATGTGGCTATCATGTGCTGCCTTCCTCTTAATCAGGAGGTCAGTCATGGTATGACACTGCTCAGCAGTGCACAGAGCTGAAACAGACTGAGCCTTTATGTGCCTGCTTGAAAGTACAGAATAAGTAACGTAAAGTAGGCCAAAAAAAGACACCCGATACTTTGTAAAATTAGGTTATTGATGTTTTACTTTTAAAAGATTAATAGCAAATCAACAAATCACATTACTAAAATGAATAAAAACCTCCAAAAAGAAACTTCAGTTATTTGCTAAGCCATGTGACTTTGATTAACTTTAATTAGAGTCACACAGATAAAACAAACTCCTGTGTACAAATTTTAAGACATTTCTCCCCAAAGCACAATGAAATAAAAATCCTTAACACTGTTTTTAATCAAGGATTTTAGTGCCTCTAAAAATATTTGTTAAAAGAAGTTTCTCTCCTTTCATCAAGCAAAAGTAAGAGCATTTATATTTTAAAACCAAATGAGCAAATAAAGAATGTGCACAACTAACGAATAAATCCTTATTAAACAATACAAATAATGTTTTTATTTTCAATTTTCATAGTGGCATGCAGATTAAAAAAAGATTTATGGAGAGGTAGTACACTTAAATATATATATATATTTAATTTCAGTTGAAACTGAAAACAAAACAGGTAAAAAAGAGAATGAAAGAAAAGTATGATTGCAAGGAAATCTGTAGTATGAGGACTGTAAGAGAATTACGAGCATTGACTTTAGCAACAGGGCTGCTCTGGTTCACGGTCAATGTAGGCTGGAGCCCACACTCACAAGAGCACCACGTGACAGGCTGCCAAGAACGCAATGAAGGCTCCCTTTTTCAAGAGAATTATTTACAAAGTTATAGCCTACATTTGACTAGAATACCTATTGAGTACCATACCAAAAAAAGAATGAGAACTCTGAAGTATTTTAAGATCAACATTATACCACTACATGTCCTCCTTTCTGTTTTCCCTGTTCTTATTTCTAAGCTAACAAGACAGAACGAAAATAACTTCAGGAAAAATAAAATAAAATCCACCTGATGTCTTCCAAATAGGAAACGCTCTCATCTCGCAATTACTTTTGAAATTTCGGCCGGGCGCGGTGGCTCAAGCCTGTAATCCCAGCACTTTGGGAGGCCGAGACGGGCGGATCACGAGGTCAGGAGATCGAGACCATCCTGGCTAACACCGTGAAACCCCGTCTCTACTAAAAATATAAAAAACTAGCCGGGCGAGGTGGCGGGCGCCTGTAGTCCCAGCTACTCCGGAGGCTGAGGCAGGAGAATGGCCTAAACCCGGGAGGCGGAGCTTGCAGTGAGCTGAGATCCGGCCACTGCACTCCAGCCCGGGCTACAGAGCAAGACTCCGTCTCAAAAAAAAAAAAAAAAAAGAAATTTCAATTACTAAATTCAATTACTTTGAAATATCTACCTCTGCTTCTGCTTTGGGATACAATAGGGTTAAAGTCTCAACACTAACACAGCTTAACAATGAAGAGGTTGTATTTTTTATAGCACACTCATGGTAAGATGTTATGGACAGCGCTCAATGACACGGGAGTCTAGGACTGCATCTGAGGCTGTCAGAAAAGGAAGTCACGCAGGGCTCAGACCCAAAGACCCTATGCTGATCCTTCCGGGCAAATCTTGCCAACTGCCTCAAAAGAGGGTGACATTCCAAAATGATTCCACAGTCCACAGCAAAAAAAAAATGACATTGTGTTTTTTTCATTGTTCAGTGACTGTTTCGACAACTGAGAACCTCTCCTGCTCACACACCAAATTACCCAAAGCAAAAAGCCGAACCACTGTGGTGTGATCCAAGGAACTTTCTGTAAGGAAAAGTTCAGTCAGAGAACACGTACAGTATCATCTTATATACAGATGTTTACATCTATATAATTGTCTATGTTCAAATGCAGTATTTTAAAATATTAAAATCAACTGAAAGACACATTTAACTTAAGAGCATATACTTCTGGGAAGTGGAAACAGTAAATAAGAGTTTAAATATTCAACATACATGTTTTTGCCAGTGTTTGAATCTTTTAAGAATCAAACTATACTAATGCACTACACGTCTGTAATTCTTTTTCAAAAAAAAAAAACCTTAAGAAAAAAATCTCAAAACTCTAGGTGGGGCAGAAACTAAAGAACTGACAGAGCTCCTAGAACATGAAGAAACTCAATTATATAGTGGGCAGTAAAAATCAAAACAAAACAGAGAACCCTGAGCTTGGTTTCTGCTGTGCAAGCTTCTTGCTTAAGGCGTTTCTGACACCACGTGATCCACCAGCTCCCTTCACCCTGGGCTCTTCCACTCCACAGATCTGAACTTTCTCCCAGCTCCCTGTTAGCTGAGATGCTAGAGAATAAAGAGTTGTGCAAACAAAGATGTTTCATGGGGTGGGGGGTGGTGGGTGCACAAGACTTGGATAGAACTGGAAATGGAAAAACGCACGCTGTCCAGGGGTTGGCAGGCTACGGTCCTCCAGCCGAATCTGGTCCACCGTTTGGTTTCTGTAGGACCCATAAGCTAAGAATATGTTTTACATTTTTAAATGGTTGGGGGAAAGAAATCAAAAGAAGAATATTTTAAGACATGTAAAATTACATTAAATTCAATTTCAGCATCCATAGCTTTTCTGGCATGCAGCCTCCTCCCACGTTCATTTACGGATTGTCTATGGACACTTCAACACTGCCTCAGCGGAGCTGAGTAGTTGAAACAAACATCATCTGGCCCAGAAAACCTGCAATATTTACTATCTGGCCCTTTATAGGAAAACTTTGCCGACCTCCTGATCCAAACGTGTCTCTAAGCTAAAGAATCACCGTAACACACCACAGCAACAGTGTGAGGTACAAAAGCTCAGATTTGGGTCACAAAACCTGGTTTGAAATCAAGTCGTGTCCTTAACCAAGTCACTGTGCCTCTGCTTCAGCAAACACAAAACAGGGATATTAACCAAACCTCGCCAGATTACTGTGAGGACAAGATAAGAAAAGCACTTTGGAAATTATTAAATGATCTGTAAAGTAGTATTATTAAGCTAAAGCAAACAATCCCCATTTAAACTTTGGTTGAAAATATGATACAGTAAAGTCTGTGAAATGTGTTTTTAGTTGAAAGGACACGTCGAGAGCAGGAACACCTCCAAACCAGCTCTAAGGAGGTTCTGAAAGCCAGAGGTAGAACCTGTTCTTCAACTGAGTGGCACGGTAAGGCGTGGTGTCCCAACTTGAGAAACTAGAAGAACTTTCCAAAGACCAAAAGCCTTTGCTTTTTTTATTTAAAAACCTTTAAAGGTTTAATGTGCTGAACACGAGTTTGTCATTTATTGAGGACTTGGGCAACGCACCCTTCCAGCAATTCACTTAATTCCCATTTTATGGACAAGGAAACAGAACCTCAACAAGGTTTATGGTTATGATTTTGGGACCCAGCATTAAACCTAATTTAGTGAATGTGACACATTAAAAGTGGCCAATATGGAAATTAGAAATGAGCTTTCTAACTGGAGTGAGGGGGAACTCACATTACAAGGTTTCAAAGCTGAAAAATGTGGCCGGGCACAGTGGTTCACGCCTGTAATCCCAACATATCAGGAGGCCAAGGCAGGAGGATCACTTGAGGCCAGGAACCTGAAGCTAGTTTAGGCAACACAGTGAGACTCCATCTCCACAAAAAATTTTAAAAATTAGCTATTTGTGGCGGTGCACATGTGTGATTCCAGCTCCTCAGGAGGCTGAGGTGTGAGGACCACCTGAGCCCAGGAGTCCGGGCTGTGGGGAGTTACAATGGTGCCACTCAGGAGGCTGAGGCAGGAAGGTCACCTGAGCCCAGGAGTCCAGGCTGCGGGGAGTTACGATTGTGCCACTCAGGAGGCTGAGGTGGGAGGATCACCTGAGCCCAGGAGTCCGGGCTGCGGGGAGTTACGATTGTGCCACTCAGGAGGCTGAGGTGGGAGGATCACCTGAGCCCAGGAGTCCGGGCTGTGGGGAGTTATGATGGTGCCACTCAGGAGGCTGAGGTGGGAGGGTCACCTGAGCCCAGGAGTCCGGGCTGCGGGGAGTTACGATTGTGCCACTCAGGAGGCTGAGGTGGGAGGATCACCTGAGCCCAGGAGTTCGGGCTGCGGGGAGTTAGGATGGTGCCACTCAGGAGGCTGAGGTGGGAGGATCACCTGAGCCCAGGAGTCCGGGCTGCAGGGAGTTAGGATGGTGCCACTCAGGAGGCTGAGGTGGGAGGATCAATGAGCCCAGGAATCCGGGCTGCGGGGAGTTAGGATGGTGCCACTCAGGAGGCTGAGGTGGGAGGATCAATGAGCCCAGGAGTCCGGGCTGCGGGGAGTTATGACGGTGCCACTCAGGAGGCTGAGGTGGGAGGATCAATGAGCCCAGGAGTCCGGGCTGCGGGGAGTTACGACGGTGCCACTCAGGAGGCTGAGGTGGGAGGATCAATGAGCCCAGGAGTCCGGGCTGCGGGGAGTTAGGATGGTGCCACTCAGGAGGCTGAGGTGGGAGGATCAATGAGCCTAGGAGTCCGGGCTGCAGGGAGTTAGGATGGTGCCACTCAGGAGGCTGAGGTGGGAGGATCAATGAGCCCAGGAGTCCGGGATGCGGGGAGTTACGATGGTGCCACTGCACTCCAGTGTCTCGAAAAAAAACCAAAATTAAATAAAGAATAAAAAAGTTGCAAAGTATATGTAATTATTTTTCCTATTTTTTCTTCCGTGTATGGAAAGGAAAGAAAATAAAAGCAAAGGTGACATTTAGATAGAAAAAAATTCTTCTTGTAGGCCCTCTGAGAGCAGAGAGAGCATACTCCTATAGGCAAACCAACAGCTACCCTTCCTTGGTGAAGTGTAAACCTACTGGGTTTCCTCAATAATAGTAATGGTAACAATAACAGCCGACACTCGGATAACATCCTATACACTTTAAACATGAGACCTCATTTAATCCTCAAAATAACTCCAGACCTTAGATATTATCACTATTCCCATTTTACAAAAAAATGAGTGGCAGAGCTGGGGATTGAAACAGACCCCTTTATTCTCAGACCTATCCTGTCTCCTCATTCCCTCACTACACATCCAGCACAGCAGGCTGCAGGTGGAAGCAAAGTGGCTCCACCAGATTTTCCCTAAGATTCAAATCCAAGGAGCCAATACTATACCCCTGAAAAACTAAACTAGGGCTCAACCCAGAAACTCTAACTTGGCCTACTGAGTAAGCTGAGAGAGGCCTGTTCCCACCAGAGCAGTATAAGCAAACAAATGCATAGTAATAAATTAGCAATGATTAGCTAAACATCCAAGGATTAGTAAATGAAGTACTAAAATTTAGTGAGATGTTTACATTTGTTAAAATCTTGTCCTATTTACATGTCACTTTATAAATACTGGCCATTAGTAATATTGCCTAATCTTTAAATTTTATTTATTTATTTTATTTTTTTTTTTTTTTTGAGACGGAGTCTGGCTCTGTCGCCCAGGCTGGAGTGCAGTGGCCGGATCTCAGCTCACTGCAAGCTCTGCCTCCCGGGTTCACGCCATTCTCCTGCCTCAGCCTCCCAAGTAGCTGGGACTACAGGTGCCCACCACCTCGCTCGGCTAGTTTTTTGTATTTTTTTTAATAGAGACGGGGTTTCACCGTGTTAACCAAGATGGTCTCGATCTCCTGACCTCATGATCCGCCCGTCTCGGCCTCCCAAAGTGCTGGGATTACAGGCTTGAGCCACCGTGCCCGGCCATTAAATTTTATATTTTAAGGGTGGGGGAAATAGGAACATTAAGACACCTAAAGGGCCAATTTCTTTTTTTTTTTTTTTTTTTTTTGCACCAATCAGATCACATCTCTCTTAGTAATAAAATTCTTCAATGGTTTCTATGACCTACAGAATAAAATGTAATCTTTTCATGATATACCGATACGATTTGGCTGTGTCCCCACTCAAACCTTATCTTGACTTATAGTGTCCCCATAATCCCCACGTGTTGTGGGACGGACTTGGTGGAAGGTAACTGAATCACGGGGTGGTTTCCCGCAGGCTGTTCTCGTGATTGTGTTAGTTCTCTGTGTTAGTTAGCAGATCTGACGGTTTTATAAAGGGCCTCCCCCTTGCTGGGCACTCTTTCTCTACCCTGCCACCTGTGAAGAGGTGCCTTCCACCATGATTGTAAGTTTCCTGAGGCCTCCCCAGCCATGCAGAACTATGAGTCAATTAAACCTCTTTCCTTTATAAATTACCCAGTCTCAGGTATATCTTGATAGCAGTGTGAGAACGAACTAATACAGTAAATAAAGCTCGCTTTATGATCTGGCCTCTAATTATCAATGTAATCCAAAAATGAGGGGTGCTTTTTTTTTTTTTTTTTTTTGAGAGGGAGTCTTGCTCTGTCGCCCTGGCTCGTGGGCAGTGGTGCAATCTCAGCTCACTGCAACCGCCGCTTCCGGGTTCAAGTGATTCTCCTGCCTCAGCCTCCCAAGAAGCCAGAACTACAGGTGTGCACCACCACACCCAGCTAATTTTTGTATTTTCTCGTAGAGACGGGGTTTCACCATGCTGTCCAGGCTAGTCTCGAACTCCTGACCTCAAGTGATCAGCCAGTCTCAGCCTCCCAAAGAGCTGGGATTACAGGAGTGAGCCACCATGCCCAGGCTTAAGGGGTGTTCTTTAGAAACATTTTCCATCATACCAGGGAATTCAACATTACAACTATTACCTCTGCCACTCACATTTAATGAACACTTATTTTACATTGGATGTAAAGCTATATGCTTTACATACCTCATCTAATTCAGCTCTCTTAGCAATCATGTTTAAATTAAGTTTCGTCATCCCTATTTGCAGATGAGGAAAACAAGGCTAAGTGTTTCCTAAACATGATGAAAAATGGCCAATTGTTTAACATGTATTGAAAAAAAGGTAATAACAGGCCGGGCGTGGTGGCTCAAGCCTGTAATCCCAGCACTTTGGGAGGCCGAGACGGGTGGATCACGAGGTCAGGAGATCGAGACCATCCTGGCTAATGCGGTGAAACCCCGTCTCTACTAAAAAAAAATACAAAAAAAAACTAGCCGGGCGAGGTGGCGGGCGCCTGTAGTCCCAGCTACTCGGGAGGCTGAGGCAGGAGAATGGCACAAACCCGTGAGGCGGAGCTTGCAGTGAGCTGAGATCCGGCCACTGCACTCCAGCCTGGGCGACAGAGCGAGACTCCGTCTCAAAAAAAAAAAAAAAACAACGAAAAAAACAACAAAAAAAAAGGTAATAACACCCAGAAAAAATCTTATAGGAAAGTCCACCCAAGACAGGATGTGGAATGGGACACTTAAAACTAACCCCAATGTGGGCAGCTGGGGAGGGACAGGAAGAACTAGATCAAAAAAGCAATGTTTTTTTAAAAAAAGAGAAAAAGATAAAATGAAAGCAAGAAAAAACACACCATGAAAACAAAGATAAAGCATTCACTTGAAGAGAAACAAGCAAAAAATCAAAATGCAAAACAAAAGCAAAGGTAAGTCTAAGTATAAGACAAGTAAGTACAGAGGGTTGAAGATGATGGATGGATAAAGATTTATAGATAGAGACAGACGGCTTAGAGAACGGAACGGAAAGGAAAGGAAAGGAAAGGAAGCAGGAAGCAGGAAGCAGGAAAAAGGAAAATATTTTGGTTCTCTCTTAAAAAGGCAAGTAGCAGCCACTACAGTCTTTGCAAGATCTGTTACTCTTCTATACTGAAAAATCACAGGAAATGTACATACATTTCTATTAGACAACATTATAAATGTGGACTGCATTTCATAAATAAAATGTTGGCTCTGAAATCTTCTTTGAAAAGGCTTAATAAATGTACAAGACAACACACACAAAAATTCTATCATCTCTGCATACTAGAGTCAATCTGATAAAAAGAAAACATTGTTGCTTGGAAGTTGTGTAATCAATTTATTATACTCTTTACATATACCTATCACTACAGCAGTAAGTAAAAAAAAAACCAAAATAGGTTGAGGGGACAGAAAAAAAAAGTTCATACTCACACATACACCCATCAGAAATAAAAACTACATGGAAAGATGCAAAAGTATAATCAGCTGCATTAGTATAAGGATCATGCTTTATTTCTATTTTCCGTATTTGTAGTTACAATAAAACTGTGAAATATATTGTGTACCTACACAAATACACACAGCTACATACTCATAAACACATATGTACACATATATTCATACATCTCTTTGCTTATGAGATGCTGAAAATACTTAGAAATATAAACAATAACCTTCAACTTATACTTAGCCACAGAAAAACGACGTCAACACATAATCTTTCTCCTTATTTAAAAGCTTTGCACTCTGTATGGCACATCTATTTTGGCCATTCAATGGCCTATATTAGCAATTAAAGCCCCAGTGGGCTAGGACAGCTGTAGCCTTCTAATAGGTGGGGATCTTGAGAAATCCTAACCTAAGAACCTAAATAGAAGCTTCAAAAAGAAAAGTGAAGGAACAGTCAAAAATTTGAAGTGCTCCTTATTAAACCTCTGGCCATTCCTTAAATAAACATCTGATATTTTAAAAGTAAAAAGTATATGATTTAAATATTTTATCATTTTTCAAGTTAAGCATTATTATTCCAACTACTAAATCCTAAAAAGAAGGGTAAAATATTCCAAGTAAAATGAAACACAATGAATGAATATGAAAGAATATGAGCATAAATAACTAACATCCTTTACATATCATCAAGCTTTCAGAGACACTAAAAATGTATTTTTGCTTCATCTAATGATGATGTGAAGTAAAATGTTTGCAAACAGGAAGTTTATTTCTTCTAATCCATAGCCTACAGGACTTCCTAATTATTCCTCATAGCAACACTGTAATCTAACACTTTCAGAAGGGCTGTGATTTTTCTGACAGAGATAGAGGTCTTCTAGTGTAGACAAGCTGTGAAAAATTGGGTAGGAGAGAAGGAGAAAGGTGCCGTTTACACATTTATCTGCTCGGCTCACACCTTCGATATAGAATAGCACCAGCCAGTTAAACATTCGGTACTGCAATAATTTTGTCTCCATGCTTTTGACAATTTGTTTCACGCCTCATTGGCTATGAAGAGTTAAAACATTTTAGTCAATCTTGAGAAAGCAATTCGATTTTTTTTCCACACCAAAATGCACAATCCATTTCAACTACCAGGCCACAGGTTAAAGTTCAAACTGCAACACAGAGAGAAATCAAGGACTTTCCTTCAAACATCATGGAAGAAAAAAAAACCACTAAACTTACATTTATTTTCAGTGGATATAAAACAAAATGAAGTAAAACAGCCTTCCACATGTTTGGTTCCAAACAGCCTTTTCTCTACTATTAAAAAAAAGCAAAAACCAGACCCCTCCCTGCTCTTACCATCCTTAGACAACACGGCAGAGCCTGAATAGATGCTTCAAGCAGAGGCAGAAATCTTTCCTTATTTATAATGTTGTTTTATTATTTTTTGGTATTATTATTATTTGGTTTTTCATTATTTTTAAAGTTTAGATCACTGCAATACATTTGTACTATCAAAGAGAGTTTCAAAAACAATGATTAGGCCAGGCGCGGTGGCTCACGTCTGTAATCCCAGCACTTTGGGAGGCCGAGGCGGGTGGATCACGAGGTCAGGAGTTCCAGACCAGCCTGGCGAAGATGGTGAAACCCTGTCCCTACTAAAAATACAAAAAAATTAGCCGGACACGGTGGCGGATGCCTATAATCCCAGCTACTCATATTCTCTGCTGAGGCAGAGAATTGCTTGAACCGGGGAGGCACTGGTTGCAGTGAGCTGAGATTGAGCCACTGCACTCCAGCCTGGGCGACTCAAAAAAAAAAAAAAAAAAAGATTATTCAAGATCCTACCCTACTGATAGCCATCCAAAATTCAAGTAGTTCACATTCTGCACTTGCTAAGAGTCAGGCACAGTACTAGTAGGTTTAAACTGTTAGAAATACTACAAGATGCAACTCAAGAGTCTCTAGAACACTGTCCCAGAGAGCTTTCTACAGTGATGAGAATGTTCTAGATCTATTGTGCAACTTACGACAGAGAGCTACTGACAACAGATTGCACTGCTGAGCACATACAATGTGGCTAATGCCACTGCAGACATTAATTTTATTTAATTAATTTTTTTTATTAAGAGACAGGGTCTTTCTCTATCTCCCAGGCCAGAGCGCAGTGGCTCACTGCAACCTTGAACTCCAAGCTCAGGTGATCCTCCACCTCAGCCTCCCAGGCAGCTGGGACTACAGGCACACACCACTATGCCTGGCTAATTTTTTAATTTTTTGTAGAGACGGGGTCTTGCCATGTTGCCCAAGCTGGTCTCAAACTCCTGGGCACAAGTGATGCTCCCGCCTCAGCCTCCCAAAATGCTGAGATTATAGGTATGAGCCACCATGCCCAGCCTAATTTTAATTTATTTTTATTTCCTTTTTTTTTTTTTTTTGAGATGCAGTATTGCTCTGTCACCCAGGTTGAAGTGCAGTGGTGTAATCTCAGGTCACTGCCAACTTCACCTCCCGGGTTCAAGAGATTCTCCTGATTCAACCTCCCGAATAGCTGGGATTACAGGTGCCTGCCATCAAGCCCGGCTAATTTTTGCATTTTTAGTAGAGATGAGGTTTTACCATGTTGGCCAGGCTGGTCTTGAACTCCTGACCTTAGGTGATCCACCAGCTTTGGCCTCCCAAAGTGTGGGATTACAGGGGTGACCCACCACGCTCAGCCTAATTTTAATTAATTTTAATTTAAACAGCCACGTAAGGCTGATGGCTGCCATACTGGACAGAGCCATTTCAGCGTATACTTTTAACGCTGAAAAGGTTTTTTGTTGGAAAAAGGTTCTTCAGACCCAGGAAATGCATCCTGATTCTGAGTTTTCTCTTTAGGAAGGGGGAAATGTAATGAAAACTAACCAAGTACAAAGATCCCCCTTTACATTCTCATCAAAAGAAGAAATATGCTTCAGTTCAAATCTGCTTTGTAACTGGTGGGACAGGAGGGACATTTATAACAAAAGTGCTTGCCATGGCAGGGGTAGGGGTGGGGGTTCCCGGTGGGCACCTTAGAGCCATGTCACCTAGGACCCCGAAAACAAGAAAACAACTCTTGTTTCACCTGCTGGCTGGGAGTCTTATTACTGTGCAACTTCTTCAGTGATTCAGTTTCACAGGTCTCCCTAACCAAATGGTATCTTCTTGGTGGGAAAGGAAGATCTTTCTTCATCAACTTTTCCACTATCTTCAGAGAATATCAAATGATTTGAGGCCGGGTGTGGTGGCTCATACCTGTAATCTTCACACTTTGGGAAGCTGAGACGGGCAATCACTTGAGGTCAGGAGTCCGACACCAGCCTTGCCAACATGTGAAACCCCATCTGTACTAAAAATACAAATATTACCCAGGCATGGTAGTACACATCTGTAGTCCCTGCTACAAGGGAGGCTGAGACAGCAGAATCGCTTGAACCTGGGAGGCGGAGGTTGCAGTGAGGAGATCGTGCCACTGCACTCCAGCCTGTGTAACAGAGCAAGACTCCATGTCAAAAAAAAAAAGAATATCAAATGATGTGAATGCAAGCAAGCAATAAAAAAATTCTATTATAACAACACCTTTCACAATGTAAATTCAGACCACTTGTCCAACTCCACTCATTCCAGTCCCTCCTGAGAGGCGATACAGCATATATGAAAAGGCAATGGAGTCAGAATGCCTGGGTGCAAACTGCACCTATGCCACTCGCTAGATGTGTGCCTAAAATGAGTACCTATGCCACTCGCTAGATGTGTGCCTAAAATGAGTACAGCAGTAGAACCTACCTCACAGAAAATGCATATAGAGTTCTTAGCACAACGCTTGAGACCTAGAAATTGTTTTGACAAATTATTTTATATTATTAATTATTCAATACTTAACATTTCACTACAACAGCAAAACAACTGATTTCCCTTTGAGGTTCCACATATCACGAGGGAATCTGACCTACAGTCTGTAATACTTGAGACGGGACACGTAGACGAGTTGGAATTATTTTTTTTGAGACGGAGTCTCGCTCTGTCGCCCAGGCTGGAGTGCAGTGGGGCGATCTCTACTCACTGCAAGCTCCGCCTCCCAGGTTCATGCCATTCTCCTGCCTCAGCCTCCCGTGTAGTTGGGATTACAGGCACCCGCCACCGCGCCCGGCTAATTTTTGTATTTTTAGTAGAGGCGGGGTTTCACCGTGTTAGCCAGGATGGTCTCCATCTCCTGACCTTGTGATCCGCCCGTCTCGGCCTCCCAAAGTGCTGGGATTACAGGTGTGAGCCACCGCGCCCGGCCGACGAGTTGAAATATAAAGAGTGGTTTTGTTATAAATATATGGTAGGAAATACATACCTGTGCAACATGAGTCATTTTAATATCAGAGAATAACCTATACACACAGAGAGAAAACTGTTTCAGATCTGCCAAGTATTTTAGTATCCAATCCTGAACGACAGCTCTCAAACATAAGCTTTCAGAGGGGGTAAAGAGAAAATGTACAATAACATTTACTTATGCTGACCATGCTTTAACCCAAGATTTTTGCCACACAAGTGGCAATAACCAAACTAACTCCCCAAATGCAATAATCTCTATGAAGTTTCTCCAGACACTCAGAGATGTCTCCACCAAGCCAGCTGACTCACCACATCAAGGTGACAATCCAGTTTACTAAAGAGATCAAAGGTACCCAAAATATACTGGTAGTTCAATATATTACAAAACTAATCTTCTGGAAATATCTGTAAACAGTCTTCCCCTCAACCTACAAATCTAGCAAAATATTCTCCACCCTCAACAAGGCGCGAGGGCAGCACAGGCTTTGGAGTTCATCTGCCTTAGGGCTGACTCCTGGTACCATCATTTATGGCCTTGGCCAAAGCACATGCACCCCTCTTTGTACTTTACCTTAGAATCTATAAAATGCAGAAGGCAAAGCCTGTCACCTAGGAGTGCTAAGGGAACTCTATTACCAGCATACTCTGAGCCCCACCGCATGCCAGACACGACCCCAGGCACTGGGTCACAAAGAGCCAGGCGTGCTCCCACCTTCCCGAGCAGCTCCAGACCCACCAGAGAGGAGGAAGGGTGGGCGGACATGCAGGGGCCCCGGCAGGGAGCGACCAGCACAGCGCCCGGCAGAGAAAGAGTAGCAAGCGCAGGCGCTCCACCCTCTTCCAGCGAAAGAACACACGAAACACCCCGCTCCTCTTCCAGCTGTCCAGAGCCTTTTTCTGGCTTCCTATCCATCTCTCGCTCCACCTACTGCAACCTGCCGCCTTCCCGACCACTCTTCTGAAGATCACCGGTGACGAAATGACAATGCCCGCCCCCAGGCTTACTGGGCATTCCTCAGTGCTCACCTCAGCTGTGCATGTTTTCCTGCCAGAAACGGCCTTCCCGTGCCACCCGTGGAACTCTCCCCAGCTTTTCCATCGCCCTTTCTGGCTCTCTGGGTGGCCCCTCTTCACCCCTAAAGGTTGGTGCTCCCTAGAATACCCCAGCACCTCTCTCCTCACCAGGCACGCACTCCGCGGGGCAGTGTCACTGGCCTCTCAGCTGGCACCTCAGGCTGCGGCCCTTGTCCCCTCCTCAACTGCACATCCCTCTTTTCCTTCTGCTCCAGCATCTCCATCGAGCTGCCTGGAACCCATCTCAACCCAAAATGTCCAAAACCACAGCCTGGCACCAAGTACATGAGATGACTCAAAAGCAGGAACACCCTCAAAAAATCCAGCACTGTATGATTCCTTCCCGTGGAGTCAGGTCAAGAACCTTGCGCTTGTACCCCCTCTTTTGTCCAGCCTGGAGGAAATAAAGGTGGCATCGGGGCTGCTACTGGTCATTTCAACCGCGGGTAATGGAAATGCTACATTTAACAACTGTCCTGCGGCACAAGAGGCTCAGGCTGGGCATCTGAAAGACTAGAGAAATAGCTGCGATGATTCCTCTCCAAACTGATTTCACTGCATATTCATCCCCAGCTCCTTCAAACCCAATATTTAAAAATGTTCCATTATTTTGAATTCCCTTGTACTGCTGCTGTTCATCCCTACAATAAACGGCAGCACCCCCATGTGGATGGTTGGTCTGCTGTCGCTGGGATTAAACTTCACTGGAAGGTAAGCCTTATGAAAGTAGGGACTAGGTTTTGTCACTGTGGTATCCCCAGCCCCTAGAACACTGCCACAAGGCAGGCACTGAATAGATACCAACATCTGAGTAAACAGCAGCAGCTATTTGATGAATGAGGGAAGTATATACACAAAGGGGGATAGTATCTGGCAACTGCTGGCAATCAACTCAGGCCTCCCAACCACCCCAACCCTGGCTCCCCACTCTCCTTTCCCAGGGTCTTGGGGTAAGGAAGGCATCCCTCCAAATGCCTCTTCTACCAGGTTGGTGTCTGAGGCTCTCAAAGACCTCAAAGCGCATGAGGCTGGGCCTGCTCCTCACTGACCCTGCCGGCTCGGAGGCCCCAGGCTCTGGCTTCTGCTCCTACTTCCACCCCAGGGCTTAGCAGAGCCCACCATTTCACCACTTGTCTGCTTCCGCGAGCCCCGCACGCTAGCCTGCGCCCACAGCTGCATGACGAACTTCTCCACTTTGTCCTTGTAATATGGCAAAAAGGGTAACTATCCTGTATGCCTGGAAAAGGAGGAAATGGCTTGATTCTTCTCCAACAGGGAGAAGCTCAGGAGCATTCCGACAGTTATTTTCTTAGGGCTTTCTCAGCTGCTTCAGAATGTTCTCATTGCTGAAATCTTACCACTAGATGAATGATACATTACTACTGAAATTCCCCGAAAGAAATAACACAAGTAGACAGGTGTTAGCTTTCTAGGCAAAAGATATCTTCCATCACAATGATCGACATTTAAATGTGGCTGCTAAGACACTGAAGATGCCCAGTCCCTTAATTAAATAAATAAATAAATAAATAAATAAAGGTCCAGTCTTAAGAGACACACAGCAAAAGTCTAAAAAGCAGGTTACAGATTTTGTTGTTTTTTCTTCCTGTGGGCTCTTAAAATAAACTGCCCGCTCAGTTGCTTGAGATGGGTGGGGCACAGTCAGCTTTAACCTGAAAAACTGGAAATCCATGATTACTCTGATAGTGATATGTTACCATAAACAAGAATGCAAGATAAAATATTATAAAATAGGAAACAAGAGACAGCAAAGACTTCATTGAATTCTAAGCTAAAAACAGAATTACAGGGGTATGCCATTTGGAAATAGTCTCGGCCTCAAATTAGAGAGAAAGCAGATGAGCGCACACGCTGAAAACCCAGAAAACAGGCATGAGCAAAGCAGTGCCGAGCTTTCCCACCGCAAACAGGCATGAGCAGAGCAGTGCCGAGCTTTCCCACCGCGCAGGAACTGCGGCAGGACTGCTTACGTGAAATTTAACTTAACACCCCTTGTCTAAGACAAGGTTATGAGCTAAACTGAATTTTTTTAAAAGCCGTGAGATGTAGTTTTATTGGCAATTAGAAGAGAGGAATAGTTGGGGACATAAAGAGAAACTTTTCCCAGTACTGTACTTTACCCATAAGGCATAATAATAATGAAGAGAAGGAAGGGCGCAGAGGGGTCTCGGGAGCCCTCCCACACCTGAGGAGGCCTGGGCAGCCTGGGGAGGGCGGGAAAGAAGTCGTCCGCTGAGTGCTTTCCACAACCTCCTGACACCACTGAATCTAGCTCCAAAATGACCGTGTGGCAACAAAGACAGAAATAATCAAGACATACATGAAATAACCTCACTGAAGAACTGGAGGAGTTTTCTGCCTTACATCTGTTCTTTTAACTATGCATTACCGTCTTGATGATTTTTAGATATGCTAATTTTGGTGTTTGGTTGACAACTTTTAACACCATAGTAGTTCAATCTGGGTACATAATGAATATTGTATTTTGTTGGTTGCTTACTCTAAAATTATCTCTCATCCGGCTGCCTGGATTTCCCCTTCTCTCCCACCTTCCGGTCTCCCTTCCCTTATTCTCTCTTCCCACCTCCTTGGACTCATGGATTTTTGGACTCGTAAACCCCAGCGAACCTGAGACACCGTCCAGTCTGTGTACCAATTCTCTTTCATCCAACACAAATGACCTAGCACCCACTGTGTGCTGTCTTACTCCTTTCCAGGCCCTGCAGCAGCCTCTGCCTTCTGAACCAGCCAAGCCAGGGGGAAGAGAATCCAGGCTTTCCTCTAAACGCCTGCTGACTAGGTCACGGCTGCTGACTACTTCACGGCCGCCCCAGGTAACGATGCAATGACCCAGACGTGGTAGGGAGCAATGACCCAGATGATGGTAGGGAGTTTCCCTAAAGAGCAAATGTAAATTAACGTCTGGTGATGTGATTAGAAAAACCCAATGCCACCCTCCAGCCCTTGTAGCCCAAATTCTTGCCTCTTCTATGTCTGATAATGACTACAGAGCCAAAATACACTAAAAGCTCCTGAACTGTAAGAATGTGGGCCAGGTGCAGTAATGCTCACGCCTGTAATCCCAGCACTTTGGGGGGCCAAGGCAAGTGGATCACTTGAGCTCAGGAATTAGGACCAGCCTGGGCAACATGGCAAAACCCCCATCTCTACAAAAAAATAACATAAATTACCCAGGTGTGATGGTGAGTGCCTTAACTCCAGCTATTCAGGAGGCTGAGGTGGGAATCACTTGAACCCAGGAGACAGAGGTTGCAATCAGTGAACCAAGATGGCACCACTGCACTCCAGCCTGGGTGACGATGTGAAACTGTCTCCAAAAAACAAAAAAAAGAATGTGCCAGGCTCCATGGTTCATATGAACGACTACACCCAGACTGCCAGGCCTCCCAGATCAAGGCAGGAGGATCGCTTGAGCCCAGAAGTTAGAGACCAGCCTGGGCAACATAGCAAGACTCCATCTCTACAAAGAATTTAAAAATTAGCTGGGCATTGTAGCATGCGCCTGTGGTCCCAGCTACTCGGGAGGCTGCAGTGGGAGGACTGCTTAGGCCCAGGAGTTCAAGACTGCAGTGAGCTGTGATCATGCCACAGCACTCTAGGCTGAGCGACAGAGCAAGACTCTGTCTCAAAAAAAAAAAGAAAGAATGCAATTGTACATGTCTTCACAATAACAAAAAAAGAAGTCTTTTTTTTTTTTTTTTTTTTTTTTTTTAATGTTACCACTAGCTCTTCAGTGACCCCTGTGAGAGGCAGAAAGGTGGCCTTCCAGGCCATTCCACAGCCTGGGTGATTCTGAAGAACAACTGGGTTTGAAAACCACTAGGTTAGTGGAAAGAATGTAGGCTTTAGCACCAGACAAACCAGGGTATTGAACAAATTTCTAAATTGTACCAGTTTACCTGTCTATATAATAGAGATAATGATGATGTCTTTGCAAGACTGTTGAAAGGACTGCAGATAATAAGCGCAATGTGCCTGGCACACATAGTAGGAGTCCATTAATGGTAGTCATTATTACTATTACTACTGCTTTTTGTTATAGCACTATTATTTATGGCTCTTCTAAGTCTTTCTCTAAACCTACATTTCTTTATTTGAGAGGCAAGAATGAGAAGCAGCATATCTGTAAGAGTTTTGCCAATCACTCCTGACTAGAACGACAGGCTGATTTCATGTTTCCCCAAGTATCAGTCCTATGCAGACCACCCTTTTGAAAAAATCTTGCAAGGCCTGGCCCAGTGGTTCAACACCTATAATCCTAGCTCTTTGGGAAGCTGAGGCAGGAGAATTGCTTGAGGCCAGGAGTCCAAGACCAGCCTGGGCAACAGAGTGAGACTCCATCTCTACAAAAAATTTAAAAAGTAAGCAGGTATGGTGGCATGAGCCTATAGTCCCAGATACTCACAAGGCTGAGCTGGGAGGATTGCTTAAGTCCAGGAAGTCGAGCCATGACCGCACCACTGCCCACTAGCCTGGGCAACAGAATAAGACCCTGTCTCAAAGAAAAAAAAAATCCCACAATGCTCAGCTGCTGACTCACAGCCACCCTGGCATTTCTACTGCCTCCTCTGCACCCAGCTGGCTGCTCTCCTTCACTGTGTGCACCAGGAGGACCACTCTGCACTTGGCCACCCTGACCTTAATGACACGCCTGCCTTGCTACTTCTCCAATCGCAGAATTCCCTTTTGCCTTCTCAGGTGCCAGCCATGCCTCATGCCCTCACCCCAGTATTAATCTGATATTAGGGCTGTGCTGGCTGCTGCATCTTCCCAGGTAGGCATGAAGATGCTGTCATCACTGGATTAGCGCTCCTTATGCCTGCCATAGGAACCGCAGTCCATGAAAGCCCACCCATTCTACAAGATTGTGATAAGATACTTTCCCCAGTTTTTTTTTCATTGTCCTCATATGAAAAAGAAACAAGTCATCCTAGGGTCAAAGGATAATTCTGCTTCCCCTATAGTCTATCATATCCATTAAGCAGATTCCCTACACAGACATCCTAAGGACTAAACCTATTTTACACCCATGGAAAGAGCCAGGTATCTATGACAGCTCCCACAGTGCCTGTAACGGATGCTCTGACCCACGGTATTTCATAAACCCTAATGTACACAGGAAAAGCTCAGCTTTGAAAGCTATACAAAAGCACTCATAAATTTCAGACTGCCCTAAGCACCCCTCCTTTTGCTAAGACACTAGCTGGAGTACCACTTCAGACCTATTATTCTTATAACGACAACTTTCCTTGTGCATCTTGTCCTATCAGCCTACTCAAGCACCATGGCTATTATTTATACTGAATTTTACACTAACTGCAAGTATGTTTATTAACAAAGCAAAGATAAATGTTCTTTAAAACTAGTTTTGTCTAATAAAGATCCAAAAATGCGCTATTAATTACTTTTATTCATCATTACACTATGATGTGTCTCACTGTGTTGCCCAGGCTGGTCTTGGACTCCTGGCCTCAAGCAATTCTCCTGCCTCAGCTTCCCAAAGAGCTAGGATTATAGGAGTTGAACCAGTGGGCCTGGCCTTGCAAGATTTTTTCAAAAGGGTGGCCTGCATAGGACTGGTACTTGGGGAAACATGAAATCAGCCTGTCATTCTAGTCAGGAGTGATTGGCAAAACTCTTACAGATATGCTGCTTCTCATTCTTGCCTCTCAAATAAAGAAATGTAGGTTTAGAGAAAGACTTAGAAGAGCCAGAAATAACAGTGCTATAATAAAAATACTCAGCTATTACAAAGCTAAGAACTCTCGTATGTGTAAAGCTTAGAGCTTCAATTCATAGATACTTAGAGTATCAATTCATTTCAAAATTCCACATACAGGTCATACATTCATCTCTCCATTTTTAAAGGATTTCTGCTTTTGAAAGACTCATCTAAATTGTCCACCATGTCAAAAGCATTTAATTCCTAGCATTAGAAAATAAACAAACATTCAAAGATTTCAAATATATAGTTTGGAAAGGAAGAGAAAGAGGAGAATCAAAATGAATTAGCAATGGCCATAATAATGTCCTTTTTTAAAAGGACACGGTTCCAGAATTTGTACATTTATCTCTCTATCTCCATCTATCAGTTGCTCTTCGGATCCCGCACATCAGCACATTATGCACGGACGGTGGGTATTTTCACCCTGGACCAGGTAGAAAGCTTGCCTGCCTGTACACGCTGACTGCCTCCCTGTGTTATCTGTCCGCGTTCCGTTTGAATCCAATTTCCTTGCATTACCTCTGCCCAGGTCAGGGATGAATGGCCGTCAAATTCCCAGTGGAATAAAAAGAAAAACCCTTTTCTTCCTGAGGCAGCAAGTTTCAATTCACAGAGCACATGGCTAATCTACATATGTGAAGGTCACGGCACTTCAGTCAAAGAGGTTAAGAATGGAACAGCTCACGTAAGGGGTTGTCTTAAACATCTTGGCATGATGCCCAACAAGTAAGACTGTTGAAAAGCAATAGATAGCTTCTGGCAGCAGCAAGGGGAAAAATATTTTGATCATGTGACGCCATACACATTACCTCGTTTATTTCATGTGTGAAAGTTTGAGAGTCCCTGAAAAATACCACATATGCAAATCAAATCCAGATTTCAGCTTTACCAGTTTAGCCATGCTAGTACACCTTCCTCTTCATAAAATACATTTATATGGAATTTCTGGATGCACCAAGAATAAAACTTCAACATATTGACAGCCAGTTGGCTCAAATATCTTAACAGCTGATTACAACTTCTTTGCATTAGTTTTCCCATGAAGCATGAAACTACTTAGACCGGGAAAGGGTATTTAGACTAAAAAAGCATATTCTTTTAAGTTATCCAAATATAACTGTTTTAAATAAAATTCATCTTCTCCATCTCTATTCTCCTCTCCTTTCTCGCTAATAATATAGCAATATGGAAAATTACAGAAACTTAGTGCACAATGAAAGATAAAACACAAAACTGCTTTCTTTTCAATTTCCCTCTTCAGTAATTAATTGTAGAGTAAAACATTGGTGCTTCTAAGTGCTTGCAGCTCTGACCAATATCAGAGTGGAGGAGGAAGGACAGAGTCGTGCTATATACAACGGACATGGGTGAAAGAGGAAAAGTCAGGATGGCAGAGGGCATGTCTCTGCCTCCTGTACGCATGGCGCCTTCCTGAAATGCGTTCTGCATCAGCCAATTCAGGTTAAAGGGAATTGGCACTAAGATGGGGCGGGGAGGAAGGGATGATTTCCACACCCAGCAAAGTCATAACAAGTATGACTGTAATTTTTAAAACTTTCCAACAGTCAACAACAATAAATACTTGTTTAATACACAAAGAAAATAAAGCAGAAGCAAAAGATCCATTTTACCAATTTAGAAACTGTCTGCCAGCCACCCATTTCCTTCAACTCAAAATTCAGATTCCTTATGAGGCCAGAGTTATTAAGTCTATATTTCTAATTAAATGGAATACTAAGTAAAATTTAAACACCCCACAAACTATCTTAATTAATTTAATCACCACTACTTACTCAGTAATCTAAGGATATCACTCTATGCTCAACAATTAATACAATGTTTAACAATTTACAAATATTTTCTGGATATCTACTTCTGTGATAGTGCCCCTACAACAATATCACTAAATGTTTATTGATGGTAGGAAAATTAAATTCTTCAATTATAAATCTTTTGAATTTATTTCCTCACCAGTTAAAAATATGACTGTTTTAAAAAAAAAAAAAAAAAAACAGGAAAACTACAGCAAACATTTTAGAATTGCTCAATAACTTACTTTTCCTAAACACTGGACAAGGTAAAAACATATCAGGAAATTTGAAAACTGCCATGGTATGGATTAGAACTAAGCTTCAAATATAAACCTATTAGCTCTGAAAGACTGATAGGCTGCTAAGTAACTTGTTAAATTAACTAATAGAGAATCACCTCTAACTCATTTTAATTCCCTATTCGTGAGAAAATACAATCCTTGTTACTCTATTAAAATGTCCTTTTCATTGCCAAGCAGCATACAAGTTTCTTACAAAGTTTAGTCCTCACGAAAATTCCATGAGTTAAGCATTCTTTCTCATTCTTTGACAAATGAGGAAACCACACAGCATAGAGAAGCGAACTGTCTTGCCTGAGGTCACACAGCTAGTAAATGTCTAATCTTCCAGTGCTCTCTAACCTGCTAGCTTTTGGCTCTAGCCCTTGCCCCAAGCCCCACATCTCTTTACCTGTTTCTCATCAACCAAGTCTTAGCTCATCAGACCTCCTTTGCTGTAGGAGCCTTCCTGCCTCAACTCCATCCCAGCCTAATCTATATAAAGTGACCCTCTAACATCAAAACTTGTTTCACAAAATCCTTTACACCGTACTGTGTAGCATGTTTACTTGTCCTTAATTACTGCACTGTCCATTTGTTGAAGTCAACACAGGTGCATGGTGCCCGGTGCACAGTGGGCTCTTCACAAACATGTGCCTTCTGCCCACATTATCGCCGTGATGACACAAATCTATAGTTCCAAAGCCCTGACGTAGATGGTTCAATACAGTGAAGTAAATGAACTGAGTATTAAATCCTTCATGTTACTGATGTGAATGCTTTTCTTTAGCAGAAAAATCACCATATGAATGACACCCAAAACAAAATCCAAATTAGGATCACTTTCTCATCAATGTCACGGCACCAAAGAACAATCTCCAAGTACAGTGACCTTCCCCATAGAATAGCAAATACTGACCAAATGGATTTCCCTGCAGCTGATATTGGAAATAAATAATACATTCATTAGGAAAGTTTCAGTTTGGATACATCATCAACTACTCCATAAATACTTCTTAGATGGTGCACTTTGAAGTACAGATATAGTCTTTCTGCATAAGAACTACAGAAGAAAACTGTAGCCATTCACTTTAATTTCCACTTTGTAAAACACCAGGAGTCTATGATAATTCACCAGGGAAAATTAAGGATCATATGTCATCTTTACTCTGTGTATCTGAAGCACCAAGTGGTGCTCAGTAAGTATTTGTTCATAATAGAATTACATTTTGTCCCTGATAGTTTTATAAATCTCAGCATTTAAAAAAAAATGTTCTTTATATATTTGAGGGAGGACCCTGGTATTCTTAGATTTGACATTCCTGTTTTGACTATTTAAGAGCAGCCCTAACCCTCCATGTGTAGTAAATTATAATTTTGCTAAGGATCAAGTCTAAATCATATATTCAGTGAAGTTGAAGCAAACGCAGAAGCAAGTTACTCAGCTAATGAGAGACCAAAGTCTAGCACCCAAAAGCTCCAAGAAGCCTACTTTTAAATTTTCGCAACTTCGTTCCTTCGCAAAAAGTAATTCTCCTAAGAAGCCAGTCATTTTTTGCAGATCATCAAAGTGGGAAGGTTTAGGAAGTATAACAGAGGAATGATTGTTGGCCAGAGAAGAGACTACTAATTAATATGAGGGATGGGATATTGAATGGGACAGCAGCTTGGGTCCAATGGCATCAGTCGTAGGCTCAGTGGGTAAACCAAAACCAATTTATATAACTGCTGAACAAGAGTCCCAATCAGTACAAAACCACATTCTGTAAGGGAAACTAGAGTGGAATGCAAAAATCTATGTATTTGCACAGGTCTCAGTTTATATTCACAGAATATGTCTGGGATCTAGTGTAGTTTAATAAGCTGTTCAGTGGTGCATAGCTGATTAGGCACTATTTGTTTAAAAATTCAAAGCAGCTCAAAATTTTAGAGTTGGGAGGGGCGGAGCATCACCTAATTGATGCCAGCAAGGGCTTGTCCTGTGTCAGCCACACCCCAAAGTGCAGCAGGACCAAGCAGAGAATGAGAAAACAAGCCCCACATGGGAAGACAGGTAGGCAGAGAAGAGAGGGGCCACATACAGATGCCACAGACACACATCGATGACCTCAGTGAAGGTTTTCAACAACCCTGCCCTGCAGCCAACATTCCAGGTAAGGAAACTGACTCCCTGCTGGAGCGCAGACAAAATGGGTGCTGAGGTCTCCGAATGAGCTAAGGTCTGACCAACTCCAAGCCCATGATCTTACCATTACATCAGGATGCCTCATCATAGAGGCTTATTCGCTCACAAATCCTCAGAATCACCAAAATAAACTAATACACAGCAAACATGCCAGTCCCCTCGGAATTATGTCTGCTTCTTCAGAAAGATACTTGCTCAGCAGTGGCAATGTTCCACATTCCTATTTCCAAGGTCATTTATAATTCATTGGGTAAAGTGAATTTATTATAAAATATACCAGTGGTAACGCAAAATTTAAAGGGCATTAAAATGGGTGTGTAGCTTGATATATGGTCACTGAATCTTAAAAGGTGGTTCTCAAGATTTCACAAATTAGATGGCAGCTTCTAAATGAATTTTAGAATTAACAATCATTTCAATATAAGGCTATGAAATATGGTAAGTGGTTTAACTTCTAAGATGCTCATCACAAAAAGAAACAGTAGATACTAAGAATTCTGGAACTGCCTCCACTAATCATCAATGCCTCGCTTTCTGAAAGGTTTATTTCAGGACCCAGAAGCAGTAGCTGAATTTACTCCTCAGCCAGCATACATTATCTAAACAGTTACCAAAAATACCCTAGCAATCCAAGTATCTTCCTAAATCTGAACAGACTGTTTTAACTTTTTTTCCAAGAATCTATGTAATGTAGAAAACTGAGAAAAAGAAAAAGGACCATTCTATATAAATTTGAAAGTGATTATATTTTCCTTCTTTTAGTTATTATTCTCGGTAGTGGATCTGTATTTTGCTCTGGCACAAAGCCAGTAATTGATTGGTAGAAATGGAAAAGAGTCACTAGATCACATCAACTGTATCACAACAACCTACAATTGTTGTTGGCCAGATTTTGTTTTGCCAAAATGTACTCCCCCACCCGAAAAAAAAAAAAAAAAGGGCAGGCCAATAGACTGCTGACCCACATGGTTGCTATCTGCACTCTGTTTAAATGAGCCAGTTCTAAGTCAATGATGTCAACACCACCACAATCCAGGTATGGAGGGAGCAAGCGTTAGCAGTGTCTCTGCATGATCCACATACCAACAGCAGCGATCTCCAGACCCCAGCTATTGTCTGTCTCTGGCACAGGGCTGATTAAGAAAGTGGGAGCTCAATAAATATTTGCCCATTGACTGTCTGGATTTAGATATTTATCTAACATATACCTCACTGCATACACAAATGCTAAATGTTTACACCTTAAAGAAATAATTATTGCTTCCCAGTACAAGCTCTTAAGTAACAGTTCATTTCCTCTCTGTGGAAGCTGGTGTTAAAAGTACATACTGATCTTATGAAGACGTGGTTACCTATCAGCAGGAGCAGCAGTTCCAGTACAATTCCAACACTTTACACCAACTAAAGACGCCTGTTCGTGAGACCAGGCAGGATCTAGAAGTCTCCCTTCACAGCTGCCTTTCAAATGTAATTCTAAAAGATCAATCATCTTAATTTAGTAATTTTCCACATACAAAGAGTTTCTGAAGTTCTGCAGAGGACTAAAAAGTAAAAACATGAGGGGGAGGCACAAATTTGGCGGCAGAGAACACTATGGAAAAGGACATGGCACCACCTAGACTCTGGGTTTGCTCTGGGTTGGCGGGTGTGAGACGCCCAAAAACTTCAAACACAGAAAGAAAAGAAAAAAAAAGTTATCACTATAAATGATTTTCCCTAATAGTGGGAAAATAAAATTAATAATTTTTAAGAGACTACAAATGCAAAAGGTGGTGGGAAGAAAGGCAAGGGAAAAGTGAGAACGGTAACAGTTCATTTCCACACTGTATTATCTAACCAAGGCCCAGGATTCTCTCAACAAAATACTCTCAATCTTTAAACTTTAGAAAGTTTCCCAAAAGCTGCTTTTCAAACTTTTAATAACATAACTGGCAATGAAACTACTAACCTTCGTAATACGTATCTCCAAAGAGACTAACTCTATCAGGATTACCCCAAAGTTAGAATTGAAAGAAAGTAATGTACTAATAAAAAACAAAAACAAACAAAAAAATACCATCAGCATCCTGATGGAATGTCTGTGGAAGAATTTACTCACAAACTATGAAGTGATCAGATTAATGGTTACAAAAACAAGATTATTTTACTTACAATACACATTAGTAGCTAACAATTTTAAAGAAAAGAGAAAAATATTTTTATTTCAGTTTGAGAAAAAGGAAAAGTTCTAGGGATAGATGATGACGGTGACAGCCACACAACAATGACAATGTACTTAATGCCACTGGAATGTATGCCTAAAAATGGTTCAAATAGTAAATTGTATGTTACATATGTATAGCTTACCTCTATTTTTAAAAAAATACATATATTTAATTTTTTAGCATCCCATTACAAAAAAGAAAAAATGTGGCATTATGGTCTAGGATTTCTTCTGGATTTCATCAAATATGGCTTCCCTTCCAGAGTCACCTGATAAGGAATGGCTTCTCGTCTAGTTCTCCAGCTCATCATCCATCAAGGCCCAGGAAGACACTGAGAAGTGCTCCTTACAGAAGATGGTCAACAGAGGGTGAATCTCCTCCAGATTCTGCTGCCATCTACCTGATTTTAATAATGGAAATAAGAGTAGCTATTCGTAAACCAGATATGCTTAAGACTTCAGGGCTTTAGTCTGGTGCCTGGTAATAAATCTCATCTAAGAAACAAGTTAATTTCATCATTAGTTCATCTGTCAAACTCAGCAGCCTTCTAATATTCTTGGCACTGATCCATACAGATGTGGGTTTGGAAACTGCCTACTGGATCCTATTCAAATAACTAACTCTTGTCTGGCACGATGGTTCACATCTGTAATCCCAGCACTTTGGGAGGCCAAGGTGGGTGGATCACTTGAGCTCAGGAGTTTGAGACCAGCCTGGGCAATATGGCGAAACCCCACCTCTATGAAAAATACAAAAATTAGCCAGGTGTGATGGCGTGCACCTGTAGTTTAGTCCCAGCTGCTTGTGGGGCTGAGGCAGGAGAATCACTTGAATCTGGAAGGTCAAGGCTGCAGTGAGCCAAGATCGCACCACTGCACTCCAGTGTGGGTAACAAAGTGAGACCCTGTCTCAAAAAGAAAAACAAATAACTAAATGCAAGGAAATAATTTTATTAGAATTACTCTAAGTCGAAGACTTTGAAAATAGAACATATTTAGTGAAAACTTACTGTGGAAACACATATTCTACTCTGATATAATTCACTCAGTCAATTAAAGTGAATTGCTAATTAAAACTATATAGTATATGTATATCAATCATTCCATTCATTCAGACATCAGTATAAGGAAAAATAAATGAATACTTAGGACACTCAGGTAACGACTGATACCTAAGTCATTTTATCTTCACCAAATTTCCTGAAGAAAAGTTGCTAAAGTACACCAAGATTTTAGATCAGAATTAATTCACTCAATTACCCAATTAAACCAAAAGGGCCATTGAGTCTTATTCAAATAGCCTCCAAGCTAGAGAAAAGATATTTATAACAGTTCTACATCTATGATACATAAATAGATTTTTGGTAGAGGAACAGTTTTGCCTGATGTCTCTCCCGGACACCACAGGGAACAGGGTTTGGGATTCCTCAGCCTTAAGCAAGCACACACAGCAAGTGTGCGGCACTACTTTACATATCCACAGAGAACCTGCAAAAACCTCCCTCCCGTTCAGGAAAGGGCACCCCCGAAAAGGCATGCAACCAAAACCACCCAATCCCAAAAAGGCCTAAGCAGTGGATACGGCCCCCTGAGTAACAACAGCAGTGTAAAATGTCACAAAAATTGTATAACATCCAACTTGAAAACCTAAATATTGCAAAAAAATCAAATAATGGAATTGAGTTTGATTAATATGCATGTTCAGCCTCCATAAATCTGTTATTTTATGCAACACACCACAGTTCTGTCAAACATAAATACTGATTTCAAATTTACAAATCTACACATACACCCCAAAATGGAAGTGACACGAGTGAAATATTAGTCCGTTTTCCACCCACATGGATCAAAGCACAGAGCCTCATGAGTTGAGCAGTGTCAGTCTAGCGTAGAGCTACGAGAAAAGCCTCCAGATTGAGGACACCGGCAAAAAGCTAATACAGAGACCTATGCCAGCACATCCTAAATTTACATCCCCAGTCAGTCTCCAAACTGAGTAGAAAATTTCATGGAACCCTAACAAATGTTCATCAAACCACGCATCTCCTAGGAAAGGGTAGGGTTAAATAAATGGAATGATCATCTTTTCGGTTTGCCTGTGATACTGGAATTTATCCTAGGAAAACAAGTGTTCCTATTACATCAGAAGTCATCTTTTTAGATAGATACACCCTGCCCAGAATCATAAAGAAATAAAGTCTATTAATAAGAAATAGAACTGAAAACTCAACCGTATTCTATTATACCTATTCTCTTTAAAAGGTATCTGTGTCTAATAAAACGATCAAATGAACATATTAAGTCTTCTTCTACATTGTCTTATATTTTTAAAGTCGGTTCTCAAACCAGAATTAATATTTTTTTAATATCAGAATAAAGACGTTATTTTCTTCAATTTCAGTAAAGGAAAATGACATTCAGAGGTTAAATATATTAGTAAAAGTGTCCAAGTGTGATCTGCATTATTTCCACATCCATAACACACTTCTGATACACTATGACATTGAGAAAAATGGAGCAAGTATAAAAAGCCTTGCCAAAAATTCATGACTAAATATAGACAAGCAGAGCCAAAGCAAAGAGGGGTTAAGGTTCCTTATTATAGACTCAAGGTAAGTATATGCTAGGGACTAGCATATACTTACTAGCATATACTTATTGTTTTAGTATTAATATAAACATAAACCTAAGTGATTGCTGTCTTAAAGAGTGGCTACCACTAAAAAAAAAAAAAAAAAAAAAAATATTGTCAAAAGTATGTACCACAAAAATCAGGACTCCCAATGAAAATGATTTTAAGTCATGCATAATTTCATCCCAGATGATTTAGAAAACAAAACTGCAAACATTTGTTACATTTTCTTTTTCTGTTTTTTAAATGATAGGCCTTTTCCATGAGCCACAGTTACTAAGTCCATCTTTTCTAACTATACACAGCCATCCATACTTTGGCAAATATATAAATTTAGGCCACAAAAATTTATTTACAAGATTTAAAATATCAGACACCCTAAGATTTAACTGGGAGTGATTTTATCAAATAATGTACCTCACACACATTTTAAGGTAATGAGGAACTAGTTTGTAGCTTCCTGCTTCCCATGCTAGCTAGTCACTTTTCTTCCAATGGTAAATAAGGCTCTTTTCTTAATACATTGTACCACGTTTTATAAAACTAAAAGTTAAAACAGCATTTACGGAATTCAGTAGAAATGTGGACATCATAAAACCTATGTGTATGAGTAGACCTCAATATTCCTTTTCAGACTGCTCCGTCTGAATACTCATCTCACAAAAATCTAATAACAAACTGAATTGTCAAATGGCTTATTTCACTTTTTAAAAAGACCCTTCTCCTACTATATATACACGTTTTGTCCCAATTACGAAAACATTTGCCACCCAATAGAAACTATTTCCTGAAATCAAAAATGAAACTAAAAACATATTAAAAGTCAAAATATTTCATCCTTTAACAATGTGATTTAATACTATTTTATGACCTACAGTCAGGCAGTAATTTAATATTTTAGACAAATGACTGTTTCTTAGTATAATTACAACAACAAACACTAAATAATACTAGCCTTCCAAAAAGAAAAGAAAAAAGGGATTGTAAAAAAGACGCATTCCACATGTTACACGGTAAGGTACTTAAAAGAAATTCCTGAATCTAGGTCGCATGTCCATCATATTTCCCCCTACCTCAAAAAAAAAAAAAAAAAAAAAAAAGCTATTCCCAAGGGTCATAGGACATAATGGATTCATTCTCATGCCAACAAAACAAAATACTGAAAATGATTGGTACCATTAAGAAAAAAATACTCTAAAGCAACATGGTCCTACATCTGCCTCTAACTTCATTCGTCTCTAGTTTATGAAGATGTGAATTTTAAATTGCTCCTTTAAAAGCAGGCTAACAAAGCAAACCTTTTTAAAATTATGTGGATTTATTTCCATGATTCTTCTCTATAATGTTTTTCCTCGTGTGAATCAAAAACAAGCTGAAATCACAAGTTTTCTATCAAGAATAGAAAAATATATTATCCTTAAAAGCCAAACTCCAATAACTAAAGATCTGAAAGCAGTGGACAGCAGTGTTCAGCCTAGGATTCACAAGATTATTTGTTAAATTCAGCCCTTCCTTCACTCTGACAAGTCTCTAAGGTATGATTATTGTTAAAATACCTCTTCCTCAAATAAATGAGTTACATAAAAATATACATACAACGACTGTTGCTCCCCTCTAACAGATTAGAATTTTTTAAACGTTCATAATATTAACATGAAAGAAAAATTATTTGGAAAAAACACACCCAGCACAACTTGCTTAGAATATGGTTTCCCTAATTCATTGTGTAAGCAGTTCGAACAAGGCTCAAATTACCTAATCTAACAAAACAATCAAGAAAAAAAAAAATTCTTGGGGCATTTCTGAATTCTCCAAATCAAAAGCAAATTGTTAGTATTTCACAGGAATAACTGATTTTTCCCTTTTTCATTATTGTTACCTGCAAAAATATTTATGTGATTTTCTTATTTCGTTTTTTAAATATGTCAATTCTAACCAAAACTCCTCATCCATAAATATCTTTAAAAATTCAGAACTGATAAATCACAAAAAAATGAAACAAATCTTGTTTATCAGGTGAATTACACTTCACCAAAATATATTGTTGCCTATCAAAATATTGAAATTTTCAAAATTTTAATGTTATATTAAGCCCCGTGTGCTGATAGAATTCAAATTTTTCCATAGTCGAATTCGTAAAGGGGAGACTTTTATAAAGGCTTTACAAATCCAAAAATTGGTAAAATTCGTGGTTTAGTTATTTTTCAATGGCCTTATCCTCAGCCTCCAATTAAAGTCCATGATATATGTAATGTGCATATTGTAAGACTGTCATCAAAGATCAGAATTTTGTAAATGCCCAATACTGAAAACCAGCGAACCGTTTTTCCGTATTTGACCCTCTTATTAATAACTATGATTCATAATAGTTT